>NC_090260.1:2785853-2942853 GCF_037325665.1 Littorina saxatilis
TGCATGCTCTGGACGTCACGGTACGTGATAATTATGACCTTACTTAAAGTTTTACAAGCATGAGTAATCAGCCAGTCCTAATCAGCAGTATATCGTATCTGTGTGACTTGCTGGTGCTATGTGTACCAAAACATACAGTAGATGATTTTCTCAGACATTGCTAAAGCTAAAGTTTGTTTATGTAACGCCCAGCGGTGTGCGTCACTGAATTTTGAATAATTTGTTTGTAATCTTTGTAGTACGTAAGTCTGTTATGAGTGAATGTCTGCAGATTTTGTCAGGATGGCTACCGACCGATGGCTAACCCTAACCCTGACTAAACACACGACCATAACAACACAGGCAATCACAGAACCAACAACCATGTAAACACGTGACTAAACACACGACCATAACAACACAGGCAATCACAGAACCAACAACCATGTAAACACGTGACTAAACACACGACCATAACCACACAGGCAATCACACAACCAGCAACCATGTAAACACGTGACTAAACACACGACCATAACAACACAGGCAATCACAGAACCAACAACCATGTAAACACGTGACTAAACACACGACCATAACAACACAGGCAATCACAGAACCAACAACCATGTAAACACGTGACTAAACACACGACCATAACAACACAGGCAATCACAGAACCAACAACCATGTAAACACGTGACTAAACACACGACCATAACAACACAGGCAATCACAGAACCAACAACCATGTAAACACGTGACTAAACACACGACCATAACAACACAGGCAATCACAGAACCAACAACCATGTAAACACGTGACTAAACACACGACCATAACAACACAGGCAATCACAGAACCAACAACCATGTAAACACGTGACTAAACACACGACCATAACAACACAGGCAATCACAGAACCAACAGCCATGTAAACACGTGACTAAACACACGACCATAACAACACAGGCAGTCACAGAACCAACAACCATGTAAACACGTGACTAAACACACGACCATAACAACACAGGCAATCACAGAACCAACAACCATGTAAACACGTGACTAAACACACGACCATAACAACACAGGCAATCACAGAACCAACAACCATGTAAACACGTGACTAAACACACGACCATAACAACACAGGCAATCACAGAACCAACAACCATGTAAACACGTGACTAAACACACGACCATAACAACACAGGCAATCACAGAACCAACAACCATGTAAACACGTGACTAAACACACGACCATAACAACACAGGCAATCACAGAACCAACAGCCATGTAAACACGTGACTAAACACACGACCATAACAACACAGGCAATCACAGAACCAACAGCCATGTAAACACGTGACTAAACACACGACCATAACAACACAGGCAATCACAGAACCAACAGCCATGTAAACACGTGACTAAACAAACGACCATACAAACACAGGCAATCACAGAACCAACAGCCATGTAAACACGTGACTAAACACACGACCATAACAACACAGGCAATCACAGAACCAACAACCATGTAAACACGTGACTAAACACACGACCATAACAACACAGGCAATCACAGAACCAACAACCATGCAAACACGTGACTAAACACACGACCATAACAACACAGGCAATCACAGAACCAACAACCATGTAAACACGTGACTAAACACACGACCATAACAACACAGGCAATCACAGAACCAACAGCCATGCAAACACGTGACTAAACACACGACCATAACAACACAGGCAATCACAGAACCAACAACCATGTAAACACTGATGAAAGAAACACCATGAAAACCAAAAGTAGGCTTCAGATTGATTCATCAGATAACAAAAAATCCCATGATTACAATACGATGCATACGATATACTGTATGGTTCACTTTCAATCGCTCTGCCTTAATTTCTGTGTAAGTCCTATTTTGCCGAAAAATCGGGCATGGCCCCCAGTTACCCTCAGAAAAATGCGCTACTGCAAAAAAACAACCCTCTAAAACGGCTGACAATTTGGGCTGGGGTGTGGGGCCTGGGATAAATAAAGGAAAAGAATAAAACGACGCCACTTTACTCGCCATGGGGTGACCTGGGACTGGGAACAATAAAGACACAGAATAAAACGACGCCACTTTACTCGCCATGGGGTAACCTGGGACTGGGAACAATAAAGACACAGAGTATAACGACGCCACTGTACTCGCCATGTGGTGACCTGGGACTGGGAACAATACAGACACAGAGTATAACGACGCCACTGTACTCGCCATGTGGTGACCTGGGACTGGGAACAATACAGACACAGAGTATAACGACGCCCCTGTACTCGCCATGTGGTGACCAGGGACTGGGAACAATACAGACACAGAGTAAAACGACGCCCCTGTACTCGCCATGTGGTGACCTGGGACTGGGAACAATAAAGACACAGAGTAAAACGACGCACTTTACTCGCCATGTGGTGACCTGGGACTGGGAACAATACAGACACAGAGTATAACGACGCCCCTGTACTCGCCATGTGGTGACCTGGGACTGGGAACAATACAGACACAGAGTAAAACGACGCCCCTGTACTCGCCATGGGGTGACCTGGGACTGGGAACAATACAGACACAGAGTAAAACGACGCCCCTGTACTCGCCATGTGGTGACCTGGGACTGGGAACAATAAAGACACAGAATAAAACGACGCCACTTTACTCGCCATGGGGTGACCTGGGACTGGGAACAATAAAGACACAGAGTATAACGACGCCCCTGTACTCGCCATGGGGTGACCTGGGACTGGGAACAATAAAGACACAGAGTATAACGACACCCCTGTACTCGCCATGTGGTGACCTGGGACTGGGAACAATACAGACACAGAGTAAAACGACGCCCCTGTACTCGCCATGTGGTGACCTGGGACTGGGAACAATACAGACACAGAGTAAAACGACGCCCCTGTACTCGCCATGTGGTGACCTGGGACTGGGAACAATAAAGACACAGAGTAAAACGACGCCCCTGTACTCGCCATGTGGTGACCTGGGACTGGGAACAATAAAGACACAGAATAAAACGACGCCCCTGTACTCGCCATGGGGTGACCTGGGACTGGGAACAATACAGACACAGAGTATAACGACGCCCCTGTACTCGCCATGGGGTGACCTGGGACTGGGAACAATAAAGACACAGAGTAAAACGACGCCACTGTACTCGCCATGGGGTGACCTGGGACTGGGAACAATAAAGACACAGAGTAAAACGACGCCCCTGTACTCGCCATGGGGTGACCTGGGACTGGGAACAATAAAGACACAGAGTAAAACGACGCCACTGTACTCGCCATGGGGTGACCTGGGACTGGGAACAATAAAGACACAGAATAAAACGACGCCACTTTACTCGCCATGGGGTAACCTGGGACTGGGAACAATACAGACACAGAGTATAACGACGCCCCTGTACTCGCCATGTGGTGACCTGGGACTGGGAACAATAAAGACACAGAGTAAAACGACGCCACTGTACTCGCCATGGGGTGACCTGGGACTGGGAACAATAAAGACACACAGTAAAACGACGCCCCTGTACTCGCCATGTGGTGACCTGGGACTGGGAACAATACAGACACAGAGTATAACGACGCCCCTGTACTCGCCATGTGGTGACCTGGGACTGGGAACAATACAGACACAGAGTATAACGACGCCCCTGTACTCGCCATGTGGTGACCTGGGACTGGGAACAATACAGACACAGAGTAAAACGACGCCCCTGTACTCGCCATGGGGTGACCTGGGACTGGGAACAATACAGACACAGAGTAAAACGACGCCCCTGTACTCGCCATGTGGTGACCTGGGACTGGGAACAATACAGACACAGAGTAAAACGACGCCCCTGTACTCGCCATGGGGTGACCTGGGACTGGGAACAATACAGACACAGAGTAAAACGACGCCCCTGTACTCGCCATGTGGTGACCTGGGACTGGGAACAATACAGACACAGAGTAAAACGACGCCCCTGTACTCGCCATGGGGTGACCTGGGACTGGGAACAATACAGACACAGAGTAAAACGACGCCCCTGTACTCGCCATGGGGTGACCTGGGACTGGGAACAATACAGACACAGAGTATAACGACGCCACTGTACTCGCCATGTGGTGACCTGGGACTGGGAACAATAAAGACACAGAGTATAACGACACCCCTGTACTCGCCATGTGGTAACCTGGGACTGGGAACAATAAAGACACAGAGTATAACGACGCCCCTGTACTCGCCATGTGGTGACCTGGGACTGGGAACAATACAGACACAGAGTATAACGACGCCACTGTACTCGCCATGTGGTGACCTGGGACTGGGAACAATACAGACACAGAGTAAAACGACGCCCCTGTACTCGCCATGTGGTGACCTGGGACTGGGAACAATAAAGACACAGATTATAACGACGCCCCTGTACTCGCCATGTGGTGACATGGGACTGGGAACAATACAGACACAGAGTATAACGACGCCACTGTACTCGCCATGTGGTAACCTGGGACTGGGAACAATAAAGACACAGAGTATAACGACGCCCCTGTACTCGCCATGGGGTAACCTGGGACTGGGAACAATACAGACACAGAGTAAAACGACGCCCCTGTACTCGCCATGTGGTGACCTGGGACTGGGAACAATACAGACACAGAGTAAAACGACGCCCCTGTACTCGCCATGGGGTGACCTGGGACTGGGAACAATACAGACACAGAGTAAAACGACGCCACTGTACTCGCCATGTGGTGACCTGGGACTGGGAACAATACAGACACAGAGTAAAACGACGCCCCTGTACTCGCCATGGGGTGACCTGGGACTGGGAACAATACAGACACAGAGTAAAACGACGCCCCTGTACTCGCCATGTGGTGACCTGGGACTGGGAACAATAAAGACACAGAGTATAACGACGCCCCTGTACTCGCCATGTGGTAACCTGGGACTGGGAACAATAAAGACACAGAGTATAACGACGCCACTGTACTCGCCATGTGGTAACCTGGGACTGGGAACAATAAAGACACAGAGTATAACGACGCCCCTGTACTCGCCATGTGGTAACCTGGGACTGGGAACAATAAAGACACAGAGTAAAACGACGCCCCTGTACTCGCCATGGGGTGACCTGGGACTGGGAACAATACAGACACAGAGTAAAACGACGCCCCTGTACTCGCCATGTGGTGACCTGGGACTGGGAACAATACAGACACAGAGTATAACGACGCCCCTGTACTCGCCATGTGGTGACCTGGGACTGGGAACAATACAGACACAGAGTATAACGACGCCCCTGTACTCGCCATGTGGTGACCTGGGACTGGGAACAATAAAGACACAGAGTAAAACGACGCCACTGTACTCGCCATGTGGTGACCTGGGACTGGGAACAATACAGACACAGAGTATAACGACGCCCCTGTACTCGCCATGGGGTGACCTGGGACTGGGAACAATACAGACACAGAGTAAAACGACGCCACTGTACTCGCCATGTGGTGACCTGGGACTGGGAACAATACAGACACAGAGTAAAACGACGCCCCTGTACTCGCCATGTGGTGACCTGGGACTGGGAACAATACAGACACAGAGTAAAACGACGCCACTGTACTCGCCATGTGGTGACCTGGGACTGGGAACAATACAGACACAGAGTAAAACGACGCCCCTGTACTCGCCATGGGGTAACCTGGGACTGGGAACAATACAGACACAGAGTAAAACGACGCCCCTGTACTCGCCATGGGGTGACCTGGGACTGGGAACAATACAGACACAGAGTAAAACGACGCCACTGTACTCGCCATGGGGTGACCTGGGACTGGGAACAATACAGACACAGAGTAAAACGACGCCCCTGTACTCGCCATGGGGTGACCTGGGACTGGGAACAATACAGACACAGAGTAAAACGACGCCCCTGTACTCGCCATGTGGTGACCTGGGACTGGGAACAATACAGACACAGAGTATAACGACGCCCCTGTACTCGCCATGTGGTAACCTGGGACTGGGAACAATACAGACACAGAGTATAACGACGCCCCTGTACTCGCCATGTGGTGACCTGGGACTGGGAACAATACAGACACAGAGTATAACGACGCCCCTGTTCTCGCCATGTGGTGACCTGGGACTGGGAACAATACAGACACAGAGTAAAACGACGCCCCTGTACTCGCCATGGGGTGACCTGGGACTGGGAACAATACAGACACAGAGTAAAACGACGCCACTGTACTCGCCATGTGGTGACCTGGGACTGGGAACAATACAGACACAGAGTAAAACGACGCCCCTGTACTCGCCATGTGGTGACCAGGGACTGGGAACAATACAGACACAGAGTAAAACGACGCCCCTGTACTCGCCATGTGGTGACCTGGGACTGGGAACAATACAGACACAGAGTAAAACGACGCCCCTGTACTCGCCATGGGGTGACCTGGGACTGGGAACAATACAGACACAGAGTAAAACGACGCCACTGTACTCGCCATGTGGTGACCTGGGACTGGGAACAATACAGACACAGAGTAAAACGACGCCCCTGTACTCGCCATGGGGTGACCTGGGACTGGGAACAATACAGACACAGAGTAAAACGACGCCCCTGTACTCGCCATGTGGTGACCTGGGACTGGGAACAATAAAGACACAGAGTATAACGACGCCCCTGTACTCGCCATGTGGTAACCTGGGACTGGGAACAATACAGACACAGAGTATAACGACGCCACTGTACTCGCCATGGAGTGACCTGGGACTGGGAACAATACAGACACAGAGTATAACGACGCCCCTGTACTCGCCATGTGGTAACCTGGGACTGGGAACAATACAGACACAGAGTATAACGACGCCCCTGTACTCGCCATGGGGTGACCTGGGACTGGGAACAATACAGACACAGAGTAAAACGACGCCCCTGTACTCGCCATGTGGTGACCTGGGACTGGGAACAATACAGACACAGAGTATAACGACGCCCCTGTACTCGCCATGTGGTGACCTGGGACTGGGAACAATACAGACACAGAGTATAACGACGCCCCTGTACTCGCCATGTGGTGACCTGGGACTGGGAACAATACAGACACAGAGTATAACGACGCCCCTGTACTCGCCATGTGGTGACCTGGGACTGGGAACAATAAAGACACAGAGTAAAACGACGCCACTGTACTCGCCATGTGGTGACCTGGGACTGGGAACAATAAAGACACCGAGTATAACGACGCCCCTGTACTCGCCATGTGGTAACCTGGGACTGGGAACAATAAAGACACAGAGTAAAACGACGCCCCTGTACTCGCCATGGGGTGACCTGGGACTGGGAACAATACAGACACAGAGTAAAACGACGCCCCTGTACTCGCCATGTGGTGACCTGGGACTGGGAACAATACAGACACAGAGTATAACGACGCCCCTGTACTCGCCATGTGGTGACCTGGGACTGGGAACAATACAGACACAGAGTATAACGACGCCACTGTACTCGCCATGTGGTGACCTGGGACTGGGAACAATACAGACACAGAGTATAACGACGCACTTTACTCGCCATGTGGTGACCTGGGACTGGGAACAATACAGACACAGAGTATAACGACGCCCCTGTACTCGCCATGTGGTGACCTGGGACTGGGAACAATACAGACACAGAGTATAACGACGCCCCTGTACTCGCCATGTGGTGACCTGGGACTGGGAACAATACAGACACAGAGTATAACGACGCCCCTGTACTCGCCATGTGGTAAGCTGGGACTGGGAACAATACAGACACAGAGTATAACGACGCCCCTGTACTCGCCATGTGGTGACCTGGGACTGGGAACAATACAGACACAGAGTATAACGACGCCCCTGTACTCGCCATGTGGTGACCTGGGACTGGGAACAATACAGACACAGAGTAAAACGACGCACTTTACTCGCCATGTGGTAACCTGGGACTGGGAACAATACAGACACAGAGTATAACGACACCCCTGTACTCGCCATGTGGTGACCTGGGACTGGGAACAATACAGACACAGAGTATAACGACACCCCTGTACTCGCCATGTGGTGACCTGGGACTGGGAACAATAAAGACACAGAGTATAACGACGCCCCTGTACTCGCCATGCGGTAACCTGGGACTGGGAACAATAAAGACACAGAGTATAACGACGCCCCTGTACTCGCCATGTGGTGACCTGGGACTGGGAACAATAAAGACACAGAGTATAACGACACCCCTGTACTCGCCATGTGGTGACCTGGGACTGGGAACAACAAAGACACAGAGTATAACGACGCCCCTGTACTCGCCATGTGGTGACCTGGGACTGGGAACAATAAAGACACAGAGTATAACGACGCCCCTGTACTCGCCATGTGGTGACCTGGGACTGGGAACAATAAAGACACAGAGTATAACGACGCCCCTGTACTCGCCATGTGGTGACCTGGGACTGGGAACAATAAAGACACAGAGTATAACGACGCCCCTTCACTCGCCATGTGGTGACCTGGGACTGGGAACAACAAAGACACAGAGTATAACGACGCCCCTGTACTCGCCATGTGGTAACCTGGGACTGGGAACAATAAAGACACAGAGTATAACGACGCCCCTGTACTCGCCATGTGGTGACCTGGGACTGGGAACAATACAGACACAGAGTATAACGACGCCCCTGTACTCGCCATGTGGTGACATGGGACTGGGAACAATACAGACACAGAGTAAAACGACGCACTTTACTCGCCATGTGGTAACCTGGGACTGGGAACAATACAGACACAGAGTATAACGACACCCCTGTACTCGCCATGTGGTGACCTGGGACTGGGAACAATACAGACACAGAGTATAACGACACCCCTGTACTCGCCATGGGGTGACCTGGGACTGGGAACAATAAAGACACAGAGTATAACGACGCCCCTGTACTCGCCATGCGGTAACCTGGGACTGGGAACAATAAAGACACAGAGTATAACGACACCCCTGTACTCGCCATGTGGTGACCTGGGACTGGGAACAATAAAGACACAGAGTATAACGACACCCCTGTACTCGCCATGTGGTGACCTGGGACTGGGAACAATAAAGACACAGAGTATAACGACGCCCCTGTACTCGCCATGTGGTGACCTGGGACTGGGAACAATAAAGACACAGAGTATAACGACGCCCCTGTACTCGCCATGTGGTGACCAGGGACTGGGAACAATAAAGACACAGAGTATAACGACGCCCCTGTACTCGCCATGTGGTGACCTGGGACTGGGAACAATAAAGACACAGAGTATAACGACGCCCCTGTACTCGCCATGTGGTGACCTGGGACTGGGAACAATAAAGACACAGAGTATAACGACGCCACTGTACTCGCCATGTGGTAACCTGGGACTGGGAACAATAAAGACACAGAGTATAACGACGCCCCTGTACTCGCCATGTGGTGACCTGGGACTGGGAACAATACAGACACAGAGTATAACGACGCACTTTACTCGCCATGTGGTGACCTGGGACTGGGAACAATACAGACACAGAGTATAACGACGCCCCTGTACTCGCCATGTGGTGACCTGGGACTGGGAACAATACAGACACAGAGTATAACGACGCCCCTGTACTCGCCATGTGGTGACCTGGGACTGGGAACAATACAGACACAGAGTATAACGACGCCCCTGTACTCGCCATGTGGTAACCTGGGACTGGGAACAATACAGACACAGAGTATAACGACGCCCCTGTACTCGCCATGTGGTAACCTGGGACTGGGAACAATACAGACACAGAGTATAACGACGCCCCTGTACTCGCCATGTGGTGACCTGGGACTGGGAACAATAAAGACACAGAATAAAACGACGCCACTGTACTCGCCATGGGGTAACCTGGGACTGGGAACAATACAGACACAGAGTATAACGACGCCACTGTACTCGCCATGTGGTAACCTGGGACTGGGAACAATACAGACACAGAGTATAACGACGCCACTGTACTCGCCATGGGGTGACCTGGGACTGGGAACAATAAAGACACAGAGTATAACGACGCCCCTGTACTCGCCATGTGGTAACCTGGGACTGGGAACAATAAAGACACAGAGTATAACGACGCCCCTGTACTCGCCATGTGGTGACCTGGGACTGGGAACAATAAAGACACAGAGTATAACGACACCCCTGTACTCGCCATGTGGTGACCTGGGACTGGGAACAATACAGACACAGAGTAAAACGACGCCCCTGTACTCGCCATGTGGTGACCTGGGACTGGGAACAATAAAGACACAGAGTATAACGACGCCCCTGTACTCGCCATGTGGTGACATGGGACTGGGAACAATAAAGACACAGAGTATAACGACGCCACTGTACTCGCCATGTGGTGACCTGGGACTGGGAACAATACAGACACAGAGTATAACGACGCCACTGTACTCGCCATGTGGTAACCTGGGACTGGGAACAATACAGACACAGAGTATAACGACGCCACTGTACTCGCCATGTGGTGACCTGGGACTGCTAAACGTTTGTTGTTTTCCCTGTAAGTTCAGTCCACAGGGTCTGGTGTACCATTTAGACACTTAAGCCTGTTTGGTTGCCAAGACTCCGGAGGACAGTTTAGTGTTTATAATTCGGTACAAGGCTGGGACCCGCCCACAGCAGTTCTGAAAAGTATTACTTCGACTCCAAGAGGAAGACTGGTGTACCGCTTTGACACTTCAGCCGGTCCGGATGCCAAGATTCCCCCAAACCAAAACGGAATTTGGGGGGGGGGGGGGGTGCTTAACCTCCTCACAGTGATTTTCCTATTAGGGACATGTATGTGGTGTAATGCTAAATCCCCCGAACCGCGATACTAGGGGGGTCCTCAACGTCTTCACAGGAAATTTTCCTTTTAGGGACATGAGTTGATGATACGCTACAATTCCCCGAACCTCAACATCTTACGGCTTATATAGCTGCCGGCTAAACGCCAACAGGAACTACGTCACTAAGGGAACCAATGTCTTTCTGGACATCCCCTTCCGAAAATCACTAAGTTTGGTCAAATGGTGGGATAGGGAGGGTCAAGGGGAGGACGAGGGTGTGGAGACTACGTCACACGGGGAGGTGCCCTGCGAGGCAGACAAGTAGAAGAGGGGGAGGGAATGGAGGTCAGGGATGGGAAGAGGAGGGCAGTACTGACCGCCCCAACAATGGCAACCCGCAGAAGAGGGGGAGGGAATGGAGGTCAGGGATGGGAACAGGAGGGCAGTACTGACCGCCCCAACAATGGCAACCAGCAGAAGAGGGGGAGGGAAGGGAGGTCAGGGATGGGAACAGGAGGGCAGTACTGACCGCCCCAACAATGGCAACCAGCAGAAGAGGGGGAGGGAAGGGAGGTAAGGGATGGGAACAGGAGGGCAGTACTGACCGCCCCAACAATGGCAACCAGCAGAAGAGGGGGAGGGAATGGAGGTCAGGGATGGGAACAGGAGGGCAGTACTGACCGCCCCAACAATGGCAACCAGCAGAAGAGGGGGAGGGAAGGGAGGTTAGGGATGGGAAGAGGAGGGCAGTACTGACCGCCCCAACAATGGCAACCAGCAGAAGAGGGGGAGGGAATGGAGGTTAGGGATGGGAACAGGAGGGCAGTACTGACCGCCCCAACAATGGCAACCAGCAGGAGAGGGGGAGGGAATGGAGGTAAGGGATGGGAACAGGAGGGCAGTACTGACCGCCCCAACAATGGCAACCAGCAGAAGAGGGGGAGGGAATGGAGGTTAGGGATGGGAACAGGAGGGCAGTACTGACCGCCCCAACAATGACAACCAGCAGAAGAGGGGGAGGGAGGTCAGGGATGGGAACAGGAGGGCAGTACTGACCGCCCCAACAATGACAACCAGCAGAAGAGGGGGAGGGAGGTAAGGGATGGGAACAGGAGGGCAGTACTGACCGCCCCAACAATGACAACCAGCAGAAGAGGGGGAGGGAGGTAAGGGATGGGAACAGGAGGGCAGTACTGACCGCCCCAACAATGACAACCAGCAGAAGAGGGGGAGGGAGGTAAGGGATGGGAACAGGAGGGCAGTACTGACCGCCCCAACAATGACAACCAGCAGAAGAGGGGGAGGGAGGTCAGGGATGGGAACAGGAGGGCAGTACTGACCGCCCCAACAATGACAACCAGCAGAAGAGGGGGAGGGAGGTAAGGGATGGGAACAGGAGGGCAGTACTGACCGCCCCAACAATGGCAACCAGCAGAAGAGGGGGAGGGAGGTAAGGGATGGGAACAGGAGGGCAGTACTGACCGCCCCAACAATAGCAACCAGCAGAAGAGGGGGAGGGAGGTAAGGGATGGGAACAGGAGGGCAGTACTGACCGCCCCAACAATAGCAACCAGCAGAAGAGGGGGAGGGAATGGAGGTCAGGGATGGGAAGAGGAGGGCAGTACTGACCGCCCCAACAATGACAACCAGCAGAAGAGGGGAAGGGAAGGGAGGTCAGGGATGGGAAGAGGAGGGCAGTACTGACCGCCCCAACAATGGCAACCAGCAGAAGAGGGGAAGGGAAGGGAGGTCAGGGATGGGAAGAGGAGGGCAGTACTGACCGCCCCAACAATGACAACCAGCAGAAGAGGGGAAGGGAAGGGAGGTCAGGGATGGGAAGAGTAGGGCAGTACTGACCGCCCCAACAATGGCAACCAGCAGAAGAGGGGGAGGGAATGGAGGTTAGGGATGGGAACAGGAGGGCAGTACTGACCGCCCCAACAATGGCAACCAGCAGAAGAGGGGGAGGGAATGGAGGTCAGGGATGGGAAGAGGAGGGCAGTACTGACCGCCCCAACAATGGCAACCCGCAGAAGAGGGGAAGGGAAGGGAGGTCAGGGATGGGAAGAGGAGGGCAGTACTGACCGCCCCAACAATGGCAACCAGCAGAAGAGGGGGAGGGAATGGAGGTTAGGGATGGGAAGAGGAGGGCAGTACTGACCGCCCCAACAATGGCAACCAGCAGAAGAGGGGGAGGGAATGGAGGTTAGGGATGGGAAGAGGGGGGCAGTACTGACCGCCCCAACAATGGCAACCAGCAGGAGAGGGGGAGGGAATGGAGGTAAGGGATGGGAACAGGAGGGCAGTACTGACCGCCCCAACAATGGCAACCAGCAGAAGAGGGGGAGGGAATGGAGGTTAGGGATGGGAACAGGAGGGCAGTACTGACCGCCCCAACAATGGCAACCAGCAGAAGAGGGGGAGGGAATGGAGGTAAGGGATGGGAACAGGAGGGCAGTACTGACCGCCCCAACAATGGCAACCAGCAGAAGAGGGGGAGGGAATGGAGGTTAGGGATGGGAACAGGAGGGCAGTACTGACCGCCCCAACAATGACAACCAGCAGAAGAGGGGGAGGGAGGTCAGGGATGGGAAGAGGAGGGCAGTACTGACCGCCCCAACAATGGCAACCAGCAGAAGAGGGGAAGGGAGGTCAGGGATTGGAAGAGGAGGGCAGTACTGACCGCCCCAACAATGGCAACCAGCAGAAGAGGGGGAGGGAGGTAAGGGATGGGAAGAGGAGGGCAGTACTGACCGCCCCAACAATGGCAACCAGCAGAAGAGGGGAAGGGAAGGGAGGTTAGGGATGGGAAGAGGAGGGCAGTACTGACCGCCCCAACAATGGCAACCAGCAGAAGAGGGGGAGGGAGGTCAGGGATGGGAAGAGGAGGGCAGTACTGACCGCCCCAACAATGGCAACCAGCAGAAGAGGGGAAGGGAAGGGAGGTCAGGGATGGGAAGAGGAGGGCAGTACTGACCGCCCCAACAATGGCAACCAGCAGAAGAGGGGAAGGGAAGGGAGGTCAGGGATGGGAAGAGGAGGGCAGTACTGACCGCCCCAACAATGGCAACCAGCAGAAGAGGGGAAGGGAAGGGAGGTCAGGGATGGGAAGAGGAGGGCAGTACTGACCGCCCCAACAATGGCAACCAGCAGAAGAGGGGAAGGGAAGGGAGGTCAGGGATGGGAAGAGGAGGGCAGTACTGACCGCCCCAACAATGGCAACCAGCAGAAGAGGGGAAGGGAAGGGAGGTCAGGGATGGGAAGAGGAGGGCAGTACTGACCGCCCCAACAATGGCAACCAGCAGAAGAGGGGGAGGGAATGGAGGTCAGGGATGGGAAGAGGAGGGCAGTACTGACCGCCCCAACAATGGCAACCAGCAGAAGAGGGGGAGGGAATGGAGGTCAGGGATGGGAACAGGAGGGCAGTACTGACCGCCCCAACAATGGCAACCAGCAGAAGAGGGGGAGGGAATGGAGGTCAGGGATGGGAACAGGAGGGCAGTACTGACCGCCCCAACAATGGCAACCAGCAGAAGAGGGGGAGGGAATGGAGGTTAGGGATGGGAACAGGAGGGCAGTACTGACCGCCCCAACAATGGCAACCAGCAGAAGAGGGGGAGGGAGGTCAGGGATGGCAACAGGAGGGCAGTACTGACCGCCCCAACAATGGCAACCAGCAGAAGAGGGGGAGGGAATGGAGGTTAGGGATGGGAAGAGGAGGGCAGTACTGACCGCCCCAACAATGGCAACCAGCAGAAGAGGGGGAGGGAATGGAGGTTAGGGATGGGAAGAGGAGGGCAGTACTGACCGCCCCAACAAGGGCAACCAGCATGTGACAGGGGAGGCTACCGCTCCTTTCACAGCAGACTCTGCACCCGAGTTGTTGGCCTTTAAAGTCAACACCCGTGGTTTGTGGAAATCTGTTTGTGATAGGGTGTGGTAGTTTCCGATTGTCTATATGTTCATGGAAACCTTCGGGTTTGTATAACAGTTTTTATAGGGCTAAGAAATTAGCCCTAACATTTTCAAACCTGTTTGATTGCACTTCGCTTCCCGAGGTGATCGTAGTGTTTCGGCACACGGTTACATCTGGCGCTTGCGAGCAGGGATGGGACTCGGCAAGATATGTTCAGGTAATGGCATAATATGACCACTGAACATGTTCGTGCTGTTCCCATTCTGCGAACTTGGGATGGACAGTGGTCTCCCGGTTCGGAACTTCGGGACGAAGTTCATTTCAAACGGGGGCGATTGTGACAGGGGAGGCTACCGCTCCTTTCACAGCAGACTCTGCACCCGAGTTGTTGGCCTTTAAAGTCAACACCCGTGGTTTGTGGAAATCTGTTTGTGATAGGGTGTGGTAGTTTCCGATTGTCTATATGTTCATGGAAACCTTCGGGTTTGCATAACAGTTTTTATAGGGCTAAGAAATTAGCCCTAACATTTTCAAACCTGTTTGATTGCACTTCGCTTCCCGAGGTGATCGTAGTGTTTCGGCACACGGTTACAAGCAGAAGAGGGGGAGGGAAGGGAGGTCAGGGATGGGAAGAGGAGGGCAGTACTGACCGCCCCAACAATGGCAACCAGCAGAAGAGGGGGAGGGAAGTCAGGGATGGGAACAGGAGGGCAGTACTGACCGCCCCAACAATGGCAACCAGCAGAAGAGGGGGAGGGAAGGGAGGTCAGGGATGAGAAGAGGAGGGCAGTACTGACCGCCCCAACAATGGCAACCAGCAGAAGAGGGGGAGGGAATGGAGGTCAGGGATGGGAAGAGGAGGGCAGTACTGACCGCCCCAACAATGGCAACCAGCAGAAGAGGGGGAGGGAGGTCAGGGATGGGAAGAGGAGGGCAGTACTGACCGCCCCAACAATGGCAACCAGCAGAAGAGGGGGAGGGAGGTCAGGGATGGGAAGAGGAGGGCAGTACTGACCGCCCCAACAATGGCAACCAGCAGAAGAGGGGGAGGGAGGTCAGGGATGGGAACAGGAGGGCAGTACTGACCGCCCCAACAATGGCAACCAGCAGAAGAGGGGGAGGGAGGTCAGGGATGGGAAGAGGAGGGCAGTACTGACCGCCCCAACAATGGCAACCAGCAGAAGAGGGGGAGGGAATGGAGGTCAGGGATGGGAAGAGGAGGGCAGTACTGACCGCCCCAACAATGGCAACCAGCAGAAGAGGGGGAGGGAGGTCAGGGATGGGAAGAGGAGGGCAGTACTGACCGCCCCAACAATGGCAACCAGCAGAAGAGGGGGAGGGAAGGGGGGTCAGGGATGGGAAGAGGAGGGCAGTACTGACCGCCCCAACAATGGCAACCAGCAGAAGAGGGGGAGGGAGGTCAGGGATGGGAAGAGGAGGGCAGTACTGACCGCCCCAACAATGGCAACCAGCAGAAGAGGGGGAGGGAGGTCAGGGATGGGAACAGGAGGGCAGTACTGACCGCCCCAACAATGGCAACCAGCAGAAGAGGGGGAGGGAGGTCAGGGATGGGAAGAGGAGGGCAGTACTGACCGCCCCAACAATGGCAACCAGCAGAAGAGGGGGAGGGAATGGAGGTCAGGGATGGGAAGAGGAGGGCAGTACTGACCGCCCCAACAATGGCAACCAGCAGAAGAGGGGGAGGGAGGTCAGGGATGGGAACAGGAGGGCAGTACTGACCGCCCCAACAAGGGCAACCAGCAGAAGAGGGGGAGGGAGGTTAGGGATGGGAACAGGAGGGCAGTACTGACCGCCCCAACAATGGCAACAGGAGGGCAGTACTGACCGCCCCAACAATGGCAACCAGCAGAAGAGGGGGAGGGAGGTCAGGGATGGGAACAGGAGGGCAGTACTGACCGCCCCAACAATGGCAACCAGCAGAAGAGGGGGAGGGAGGTCAGGGATGGGAACAGGAGGGCAGTACTGACCGCCCCAACAATGGCAACCAGCAGAAGAGGGGGAGGGAATGGAGGTCAGGGATGGGAACAGGAGGGCAGTACTGACCGCCCCAACAATGGCAACCAGCAGAAGAGGGGGAGGGAATGGAGGTCAGGGATGGGAACAGGAGGGCAGTACTGACCGCCCCAACAATGACAACCAGCAGAAGAGGGGGAGGGAAGGGAGGTTAGGGATGGGAACAGGAGGGCAGTACTGACCGCCCCAACAATGGCAACCAGCAGAAGAGGGGGAGGGAGGTCAGGGATGGGAAGAGGAGGGCAGTACTGACCGCCCCAACAATGGCAACCAGCAGAAGAGGGGGAGGGAATGGAGGTTAGGGATGGGAACAGGAGGGCAGTACTGACCGCTCCAACAATGGCAACCAGCAGAAGAGGGGGAGGGAGGTCAGGGATGGGAACAGGAGGGCAGTACTGACCGCCCCAACAATGGCAACCAGCAGAAGAGGGGGAGGGAGGTCAGGGATGGGAACAGGAGGGCAGTACTGACCGCCCCAACAATGGCAACCAGCAGAAGAGGGGGAGGGAGGTCAGGGATGGGAAGAGGAGGGCAGTACTGACCGCCCCAACAATGGCAACCAGCAGAAGAGGGGGAGGGAATGGAGGTTAGGGATGGGAACAGGAGGGCAGTACTGACCGCCCCAACAATGGCAACCAGCAGAAGAGGGGGAGGGAGGTCAGGGATGGGAACAGGAGGGCAGTACTGACCGCCCCAACAATGGCAACCAGCAGAAGAGGGGAAGGGAAGGGAGGTCAGGGATGGGAAGAGGAGGGCAGTACTGACCGCCCCAACAATGGCAACCAGCAGAAGAGGGGGAGGGAGGTCAGGGATGGGAAGAGGAGGGCAGTACTGACCGCCCCAACAATGGCAACCAGCAGAAGAGGGGGAGGGAGGTCAGGGATGGGAAGAGGAGGGCAGTACTGACCGCCCCAACAATGACAACCAGCAGAAGAGGGGGAGGGAGGTCAGGGATGGGAACAGGAGGGGCAGTACTGACCGCCCCAACAATGACAACCAGCAGAAGAGGGGAAGGGAAGGGAGGTCAGGGATGGGAAGAGGAGGGCAGTACTGACCGCCCCAACAATGGCAACCAGCAGAAGAGGGGAAGGGAAGGGAGGTCAGGGATGGGAAGAGGAGGGCAGTACTGACCGCCCCAACAATGGCAACCAGCAGAAGAGGGGAAGGGAAGGGAGGTCAGGGATGGGAAGAGTAGGGCAGTACTGACCGCCCCAACAATGGCAACCAGCAGAAGAGGGGGAGGGAATGGAGGTTAGGGATGGGAACAGGAGGGCAGTACTGACCGCCCCAACAATGGCAACCAGCAGAAGAGGGGGAGGGAATGGAGGTCAGGGATGGGAAGAGGAGGGCAGTACTGACCGCCCCAACAATGGCAACCCGCAGAAGAGGGGAAGGGAAGGGAGGTCAGGGATGGGAAGAGGAGGGCAGTACTGACCGCCCCAACAATGGCAACCAGCAGAAGAGGGGGAGGGAATGGAGGTTAGGGATGGGAAGAGGAGGGCAGTACTGACCGCCCCAACAATGGCAACCAGCAGAAGAGGGGGAGGGAATGGAGGTTAGGGATGGGAAGAGGGGGGCAGTACTGACCGCCCCAACAATGGCAACCAGCAGGAGAGGGGGAGGGAATGGAGGTAAGGGATGGGAACAGGAGGGCAGTACTGACCGCCCCAACAATGGCAACCAGCAGAAGAGGGGGAGGGAATGGAGGTTAGGGATGGGAACAGGAGGGCAGTACTGACCGCCCCAACAATGGCAACCAGCAGAAGAGGGGGAGGGAATGGAGGTAAGGGATGGGAACAGGAGGGCAGTACTGACCGCCCCAACAATGGCAACCAGCAGAAGAGGGGGAGGGAATGGAGGTTAGGGATGGGAACAGGAGGGCAGTACTGACCGCCCCAACAATGACAACCAGCAGAAGAGGGGGAGGGAGGTCAGGGATGGGAAGAGGAGGGCAGTACTGACCGCCCCAACAATGGCAACCAGCAGAAGAGGGGAAGGGAGGTCAGGGATTGGAAGAGGAGGGCAGTACTGACCGCCCCAACAATGGCAACCAGCAGAAGAGGGGGAGGGAGGTAAGGGATGGGAAGAGGAGGGCAGTACTGACCGCCCCAACAATGGCAACCAGCAGAAGAGGGGAAGGGAAGGGAGGTTAGGGATGGGAAGAGGAGGGCAGTACTGACCGCCCCAACAATGGCAACCAGCAGAAGAGGGGGAGGGAGGTCAGGGATGGGAAGAGGAGGGCAGTACTGACCGCCCCAACAATGGCAACCAGCAGAAGAGGGGAAGGGAAGGGAGGTCAGGGATGGGAAGAGGAGGGCAGTACTGACCGCCCCAACAATGGCAACCAGCAGAAGAGGGGAAGGGAAGGGAGGTCAGGGATGGGAAGAGGAGGGCAGTACTGACCGCCCCAACAATGGCAACCAGCAGAAGAGGGGAAGGGAAGGGAGGTCAGGGATGGGAAGAGGAGGGCAGTACTGACCGCCCCAACAATGGCAACCAGCAGAAGAGGGGAAGGGAAGGGAGGTCAGGGATGGGAAGAGGAGGGCAGTACTGACCGCCCCAACAATGGCAACCAGCAGAAGAGGGGAAGGGAAGGGAGGTCAGGGATGGGAAGAGGAGGGCAGTACTGACCGCCCCAACAATGGCAACCAGCAGAAGAGGGGGAGGGAATGGAGGTCAGGGATGGGAAGAGGAGGGCAGTACTGACCGCCCCAACAATGGCAACCAGCAGAAGAGGGGGAGGGAATGGAGGTCAGGGATGGGAACAGGAGGGCAGTACTGACCGCCCCAACAATGGCAACCAGCAGAAGAGGGGGAGGGAATGGAGGTCAGGGATGGGAACAGGAGGGCAGTACTGACCGCCCCAACAATGGCAACCAGCAGAAGAGGGGGAGGGAATGGAGGTTAGGGATGGGAACAGGAGGGCAGTACTGACCGCCCCAACAATGGCAACCAGCAGAAGAGGGGGAGGGAGGTCAGGGATGGCAACAGGAGGGCAGTACTGACCGCCCCAACAATGGCAACCAGCAGAAGAGGGGGAGGGAATGGAGGTTAGGGATGGGAAGAGGAGGGCAGTACTGACCGCCCCAACAATGGCAACCAGCAGAAGAGGGGGAGGGAATGGAGGTTAGGGATGGGAAGAGGAGGGCAGTACTGACCGCCCCAACAAGGGCAACCAGCATGTGACAGGGGAGGCTACCGCTCCTTTCACAGCAGACTCTGCACCCGAGTTGTTGGCCTTTAAAGTCAACACCCGTGGTTTGTGGAAATCTGTTTGTGATAGGGTGTGGTAGTTTCCGATTGTCTATATGTTCATGGAAACCTTCGGGTTTGTATAACAGTTTTTATAGGGCTAAGAAATTAGCCCTAACATTTTCAAACCTGTTTGATTGCACTTCGCTTCCCGAGGTGATCGTAGTGTTTCGGCACACGGTTACATCTGGCGCTTGCGAGCAGGGATGGGACTCGGCAAGATATGTTCAGGTAATGGCATAATATGACCACTGAACATGTTCGTGCTGTTCCCATTCTGCGAACTTGGGATGGACAGTGGTCTCCCGGTTCGGAACTTCGGGACGAAGTTCATTTCAAACGGGGGCGATTGTGACAGGGGAGGCTACCGCTCCTTTCACAGCAGACTCTGCACCCGAGTTGTTGGCCTTTAAAGTCAACACCCGTGGTTTGTGGAAATCTGTTTGTGATAGGGTGTGGTAGTTTCCGATTGTCTATATGTTCATGGAAACCTTCGGGTTTGCATAACAGTTTTTATAGGGCTAAGAAATTAGCCCTAACATTTTCAAACCTGTTTGATTGCACTTCGCTTCCCGAGGTGATCGTAGTGTTTCGGCACACGGTTACAAGCAGAAGAGGGGGAGGGAAGGGAGGTCAGGGATGGGAAGAGGAGGGCAGTACTGACCGCCCCAACAATGGCAACCAGCAGAAGAGGGGGAGGGAAGTCAGGGATGGGAACAGGAGGGCAGTACTGACCGCCCCAACAATGGCAACCAGCAGAAGAGGGGGAGGGAAGGGAGGTCAGGGATGAGAAGAGGAGGGCAGTACTGACCGCCCCAACAATGGCAACCAGCAGAAGAGGGGGAGGGAATGGAGGTCAGGGATGGGAAGAGGAGGGCAGTACTGACCGCCCCAACAATGGCAACCAGCAGAAGAGGGGGAGGGAGGTCAGGGATGGGAAGAGGAGGGCAGTACTGACCGCCCCAACAATGGCAACCAGCAGAAGAGGGGGAGGGAGGTCAGGGATGGGAAGAGGAGGGCAGTACTGACCGCCCCAACAATGGCAACCAGCAGAAGAGGGGGAGGGAGGTCAGGGATGGGAACAGGAGGGCAGTACTGACCGCCCCAACAATGGCAACCAGCAGAAGAGGGGGAGGGAGGTCAGGGATGGGAAGAGGAGGGCAGTACTGACCGCCCCAACAATGGCAACCAGCAGAAGAGGGGGAGGGAATGGAGGTCAGGGATGGGAAGAGGAGGGCAGTACTGACCGCCCCAACAATGGCAACCAGCAGAAGAGGGGGAGGGAGGTCAGGGATGGGAAGAGGAGGGCAGTACTGACCGCCCCAACAATGGCAACCAGCAGAAGAGGGGGAGGGAAGGGGGGTCAGGGATGGGAAGAGGAGGGCAGTACTGACCGCCCCAACAATGGCAACCAGCAGAAGAGGGGGAGGGAGGTCAGGGATGGGAAGAGGAGGGCAGTACTGACCGCCCCAACAATGGCAACCAGCAGAAGAGGGGGAGGGAGGTCAGGGATGGGAACAGGAGGGCAGTACTGACCGCCCCAACAATGGCAACCAGCAGAAGAGGGGGAGGGAGGTCAGGGATGGGAAGAGGAGGGCAGTACTGACCGCCCCAACAATGGCAACCAGCAGAAGAGGGGGAGGGAATGGAGGTCAGGGATGGGAAGAGGAGGGCAGTACTGACCGCCCCAACAATGGCAACCAGCAGAAGAGGGGGAGGGAGGTCAGGGATGGGAACAGGAGGGCAGTACTGACCGCCCCAACAAGGGCAACCAGCAGAAGAGGGGGAGGGAGGTCAGGGATGGGAACAGGAGGGCAGTACTGACTGCTCCAACAATGGCAACAGAGGGCAGTACTGACCGCCCCAACAATGGCAACCAGCAGAAGAGGGGGAGGGAGGTCAGGGATGGGAACAGGAGGGCAGTACTGACCGCCCCAACAATGGCAACCAGCAGAAGAGGGGGAGGGAGGTCAGGGATGGGAACAGGAGGGCAGTACTGACCGCCCCGACAATGGCAACCAGCAGAAGAGGGGGAGGGAATGGAGGTCAGGGATGGGAACAGGAGGGCAGTACTGACCGCCCCAACAATGGCAACCAGCAGAAGAGGGGGAGGGAATGGAGGTCAGGGATGGGAACAGGAGGGCAGTACTGACCGCCCCAACAATGACAACCAGCAGAAGAGGGGGAGGGAAGGGAGGTTAGGGATGGGAACAGGAGGGCAGTACTGACCGCCCCAACAATGGCAACCAGCAGAAGAGGGGGAGGGAGGTCAGGGATGGGAAGAGGAGGGCAGTACTGACCGCCCCAACAATGGCAACCAGCAGAAGAGGGGGAGGGAATGGAGGTTAGGGATGGGAACAGGAGGGCAGTACTGACCGCTCCAACAATGGCAACCAGCAGAAGAGGGGGAGGGAGGTCAGGGATGGGAACAGGAGGGCAGTACTGACCGCCCCAACAATGGCAACCAGCAGAAGAGGGGGAGGGAGGTCAGGGATGGGAACAGGAGGGCAGTACTGACCGCCCCAACAATGGCAACCAGCAGAAGAGGGGGAGGGAGGTCAGGGATGGGAAGAGGAGGGCAGTACTGACCGCCCCAACAATGGCAACCAGCAGAAGAGGGGGAGGGAATGGAGGTTAGGGATGGGAACAGGAGGGCAGTACTGACCGCCCCAACAATGGCAACCAGCAGAAGAGGGGGAGGGAGGTCAGGGATGGGAACAGGAGGGCAGTACTGACCGCCCCAACAATGGCAACCAGCAGAAGAGGGGAAGGGAAGGGAGGTCAGGGATGGGAAGAGGAGGGCAGTACTGACCGCCCCAACAATGGCAACCAGCAGAAGAGGGGGAGGGAGGTCAGGGATGGGAAGAGGAGGGCAGTACTGACCGCCCCAACAATGGCAACCAGCAGAAGAGGGGGAGGGAGGTCAGGGATGGGAAGAGGAGGGCAGTACTGACCGCCCCAACAATGACAACCAGCAGAAGAGGGGGAGGGAGGTCAGGGATGGGAAGAGGAGGGCAGTACTGACCGCCCCAACAATGGCAACCAGCAGAAGAGGGGGAGGGAGGTCAGGGATGGGAACAGGAGGGCAGTACTGACCGCCCCAACAATGGCAACCAGCAGAAGAGGGGGAGGGAAGGGAGGTCAGGGATGGGAACAGGAGGGCAGTACTGACCGCCCCAACAATGGCAACCAGCAGAAGAGTGGGAAGGGAATGGAGGTCAGGGATGGGAACAGGAGGGCAGTACTGACCGCCCCAACAATGGCAACCAGCAGAAGAGTGGGAAGGGAAGGGAGGTCAGGGATGGGAACAGGAGGGCAGTACTGACCGCCCCAACAATGGCAACCAGCGAGAAGAGGGGAAGGGAAGGGGGGTCAGGGATGGGAAGAGGAGGGCAGTACTGACCGCCCCAACAATGGCAACCAGCAGAAGAGGGGGAGGGAAGGGAGGTCAGGGATGGGAAGAGGAGGGCAGTACTGACCGCCCCAACAATGGCAACCAGCAGAAGAGGGGGAGGGAGGTAAGGGATGGGAAGAGGAGGGCAGTACTGACCGCCCCAACAATGACAACCAGCAGAAGAGGGGGAGGGAGGTCAGGGATGGGAAGAGGAGGGCAGTACTGACCGCCCCAACAATGGCAACCAGCGGAAGAGGGGGAGGGAATGGAGGTCAGGGATGGGAACAGGAGGGCAGTACTGACCGCCCCAACAATGCCAACCAGAAGAGGGGGAGGGAATGAAGGTTAGGGATGGGAACAGGATGGGCAGTACTGACCGCCCCGACAATGGCAACCAGCGCGAGAAAATCGCCAGTGCAGCTAATGCGAAAAGATGTAAACGTTAAATGTGCACAACCTCTTTTATGGTCGGCCGTCAGCTAAGCAAACCTGACCTACATTACCTCTCGGTGATCATTGGTTTTCAAGTGTTGATGTTTTAGTTTCAGATTAAATGTTTTATATCGCTTCACGTGACTTGCTTGGTTTTTCGTCAGGCCACAGCACCCAGCAGCTACGTGTTTGAGATCCGCATGGCGGGAGATGAAACGCCTCTCGTCCTGGCGTCACGTGACAAAGCCGACATGTTGGATTGGATCTATACTCTCAACGACGCCATTATGTTTATCAACGGTCCCGCTCGACATGTCATCTGTCCGTCACAGGGTAAGCTCTGACAGGGTCGCCACGATAATCAACTGTCCGTCACAGGGTAAGCTCTGACAGGGTCACCACGATAATCAACAGTCCGTCACAGGGTAAGCTCTGACAGGGTCGCCACGATAATCAACAGTCCGTCACAGGGTAAGCTCTGACAGGGTCGCCACGATAATCAACTGTCCGTCACAGGGTAAGCTCTGACAGGGTCGCCACGATAATCAACAGTCCGTCACAGGGTAACTCTGACAGGGTCGCCACGATAATCAACAGTCCGTCTCAGGGTAAGCTCTGACAGGGTCGCCACGATAATCAACTGTCCGTCACAGGGTAAGCTCTGACAGGGTCACCACGATAATCAACTGTCCGTCACAGGGTAAGCTCTGACAGGGTCGCCACGACAATCAACTGTCCGTCACAGGGTAAGCTCTGACGGGGTCGCCACGATAATCAACTGTCCGTCACAGGGTAAGCTCTGACAGGGTCGCCACGATAATCAACAGTCCGTCACATGGTAAGCTCTGACAGGGTCGCCACGATAATCAACAGTCTGTCACAGGGTAAGCTCTGACAGGGTCGCCACGATAATCAACTGTCCGTCACAGGGTGAGCTCTGACAGGGTCGCCACGGTAATCAACTGTCCGTCACAGGGTAAGCTCTGACAGGGTCGCCACGATAATCAACAGTACGTCACAGGGTAAGCTCTGACAGGGTCGCCACGATAATCAACAGTCCGTCACAGGGTAAGCTCTGACAGGGTCGCAACGACAATCAACAGTCCGTCACAGGGTAAGCTCTGACAGGGTCGCCACGATAATCAACAGTCCGTCACAGGGTAAGCTCTGACAGGGTCGCCACGATAATCAACAGTCCGTCACAGGGTAACTCTGACAGGGTCGCCACGATAATCAACAGTCCGTCACAGGGTAAGCTCTGACAGGGTCGCCACGATAATCAACAGTCCGTCACAGGGTAAGCTCTGACAGGGTCGCCACGATAATCAACAGTCCGTCACAGGGTAAGCTCTGACAGGGTCGCCACGATAATCAACAGTCCGTCACAGGGTAAGCTCTGACAGGGTCGCCACGATAATCAACAGTCCGTCACAGGGTAAGCTCTGACAGGGTCGCCACGATAATCAACAGTCCGTCACAGGGTAAGCTCTGACAAGGTCGCCACGATAATCAACAGTCCGTCACAGGGTAAGCTCTGACAAGGTCGCCACGACAATCAACTGTCCGTCACAGGGTAAGCTCTGACAGGGTCACTACGATAATCAACAATCCGTCACAGGGTAAGCTCTGACAGGGTCACCACGACAATCAACAGTCCGTCACAGGGTAAGCTCTGACAGGGTCGCCACGACAATCAACAGTCCGTCACAGGGTAAGCTCTGACAGGGTCGCCACGACAATCAACAGTCCGTCACAGGGTAAGCTCTGACAGGGTCGCCACGACAATCAACAGTCCGTCACAGGGTAAGCTCTGAAAGGGTCACCACGATAATCAACAGTCCGTCACAGGGAAAGCTCTGACAGGGTCACCACGATAATCAACAGTCCGTCACAGGGTAAGCTCTGACAGGGTTGCCACGATAATCAACAGTCCGTCACAGGGTAAGCTCTGACAGGGTCGCCACGATAATCAACAGTCCGTCACAGGGTAAGCTCTGACAGGGTCGCCACGATAATCAACAGTCCGTCACAGGGTAAGTTCTGACAGGGTCACCACGACAATCAACAGTCCGTCACAGGGTAAGCTCTGACAGGGTCGCAACAATAATCAACAGTCCGTCACAGGGTAAGCTCTGACAGGGTCGCCACGATAATCAACAATCCGTCACAGGGTAAGCTCTGACAGGGTCGCTACGATAATCAACTGTCCGTCACAGGGTAAGCTTTGACAGGGTCTCCACGATAATCAACAGTCCGTCACAGGGTAAGCTCTGACAGGGTCGCCACGATAATCAACAGTCCGTCACAGGGTAAGCTCTGACAGGGTCGCCACGATAATCAACAGTCTGTCACAGGGTAAGCTCTGACAGGGTCGCCACGATAATCAACAGTCCGTCACAGGGTAAGCTCTGACAGGGTCGCCACGATAATCAACAGTCCGTCACAGGGTAAGCTCTGACAGGGTCGCCACGATAATTAACTGTCCGTCACAGGGTAAGCTCTGACATGGTCGCCACGACAATCAACTGTCCGTCACAGGGTAAGCTCTGACAGGGTCACCACGATAATCAACTGTCCGTCACAGGGTAAGCTCTGACAGGGTCGCCACGATAATCAACAGTCCGTCACAGGGTAAGCTCTGACAGGGTCGCCACGATAATCAACAGTCCGTCACAGGGTAAGCTCTGACAGGGTCGCCACGATAATCAACAGTCCGTCACAGGGTAAGCTCTGACAGGGTCGCCACGACAATCAACAGTCCGTCACAGGGTAAGCTCTGACAGGGTCGCCACGACAATCAACAGTCCGTCACAGGGTAAGCTCTGACAGGGTCGCCACGATAATCAACAGTCCGTCACAGGGTAAGCTCTGACAGGGTCACCACGATAATCAACTGTCCGTCACAGGGTAAGCTCTGACAGGGTCACCACGATAATCAACTGTCCGTCACAGGGTAAGCTCTGACAGGGTCACCACGATAATCAACAGTCCGTCACAGGGTAAGCTCTGACATGGTCACCACGATAATCAACAGTCCGTCACAGGGTAAGCTCTGACAGGGTCGCCACGATAATCAACAGTCCGTCACAGGGTAAGCTCTGACAGGGTCACCACGACAATCAACTGTCCGTCACAGGGTAAGCTCTGACAGGGTCACCACGATAATCAACTGTCCGTCACAGGGTAAGCTCTGACAGGGTCGCTACGATAATCAACTGTCCGTCACAGGGTAAGCTCTGACATGGTCACCACGATAATCAACAGTCCGTCACAGGGTAAGCTCTGACAGGGTCGTCCCGACAATCAACAGTCCGTCACAAGGTAAGCTCTGACAGGGTCACCACGATAATCAACAGTCCGTCACAGGGTAAGCTCTGACAGGGTCGCCACAATAATCAACAGTCCGTCACAGGGTAAGCTCTGACAGGGTCGCAACGATAATCAACAGTCCGTCACAGGGTAAGCTCTGACAGGGTCGCCACGATAATCAACAGTCCGTCACAGGGTAAGCTCTGACAGGGTCTCCACAACAATCAACAGTCCGTCACAGGGTAAGCTCTGACAAGGTCGCCACGATAATCAACAAGCCTGGCAACATGGGCTGAGGCGACTGGTCCCTGCACTGTATTCATTAGCATTGCATCATGTGACTGATCTGACCAACCAGACCTGATTTTATCTGACCCTCTTGTTGTTATGGTAGTGAGGCCGGTACCCTCTTTGTTTATCACTCTCAAAATTAGGAGGGCATAACAAAAATTCTGAATTCAAAGCACATGTATAAAGCTATGTTTCCAAATAGCTACGCGACGGCGGGGGCGGCAGCGACAAAAAGGCTGGCGGCAGGCGAATTTTAGTGTTGGTGATTCCATTAAAAGCGGTGCGGCAGGCGGATTTGTTTCTTTCGGGCTTGACTTCTCATGATGAATCGGTCACAATCTCACTCAACCATGCTGTATTCAAGGTCAACTATATTTGAAGCTACTTATGTTTGTAACAAAATTGAAAAAGATGAAACATTAAATTGTAAACCAGCTTTTATTTCAACAACATGCTCAAAAAGCAGAACGAACCCGGTGACATTGACAACTTTTGAAGGAATTTTTGCTGGAAGATTTGCAGCTCAGTGAATACAAGTATCTGACGAAAACTGTTAAAATAGATGATAAACCTGGTTGTAGGGATCTTCCTCCAAAGGTTGTCAAAGGCACCGGGTTCCTTCTGATTTTGTAGCATTTTGTTGAAATTAAAGCGGGTTTTCAAATTACATTTCTCGTCTGTTCAATGTTCTTGTCAACATAAGTATAGCTTCAAATATAGTTGACCTTGAATATAGCATGGTTTTGTTTGCTGTGTGGGTGGTTCATTGTCAGAAGTCAAGCCAGAATGAACAAAAATCTGCCTGCCGCACCGCTTTTAATGGAAACAGAAACACGAACGTTCACCTGCCGCGAGCCTTTTCGTCGCTGCCGACGCCGCTGTCGCGTCGCTATTTCAAATCAAAATTTTAGTGTGGCTTATCCTATGGCATACCATTTTGAATGGATTTAAATCATACACTTCACCATACAAACGTTCTGAAAGCTCTATTTTGTTGGTCGGTGCTGCACACAATGGCAAGATCCCCCCCCCCCCCCCCCCCCCCCCCCCCCCCTGAGTGTGCCATGCAGACCTTCTCACTTGCAAATCGCATGGTCAAAGTTCCAAAGAATCAAATGTTTGTGTCACTGAAGTGGGGTGCACCCCTATTCTCAATTTAAGTCAAATGTATTTTTTTTATTGTCTTGCTTTGATTATGAGTCTGTGTGTGTGTGTGTGTGTGTGTGTGTGTGTGTGTGTATGTGTGTGTGTGTGTGTTTATATATGTGTGTGTGTGTGTGTGTGTGTGTGTGTGTGTGTGTGTGTGTGTGTGTGTGTGTGTGTGTGTGTGTGTGTTCAAATATCACGTGGCAGGAATGACCGGGGAAGCGAAACACCAGGCAGAGGACAGGACTGACCCCAGCACGTGCCAACAGTCCGGTCTAAGTGACGCAGAGGTAGGTGACAGCTTTGGTCAGTGGAGTTATCTTTGCTCAATCACCGTGCTCTGCACTAAGGTGTCGTCCATAATGCAAAGACAATGAAAACCTTAAAATCAGATAGTATAACCGCTGAGCGTAATGTATGATATGCTTGTCTGTTTGATATACTTGTCTGTTTCATAGGCTTGTCTGTTTCATATACTTGTCTGTTTCATATGCTTGTCTGTTTCATATGCTTGTCTGTTTCATATACTTGTCTGTTTCATATGCTTGTCTGTATCATATACTTGTCTGTTTCATATGTTTGTCTGTATCATATGCTTGTCTGTGTCATTTACTTGTCTGTTTCATATGCTTGTCTGTTTCATATACTTGTCTGTTTCATATGCTTGTCTGTATCATATACTTGTCTGTTTCATATGTTTGTCTGTTTCATATGCTTGTCATTTTCATATGCTTGTCTGTATCATATACTTGTCTATTTCACGACAATCTTAAACACATGAGGCAGAACGCTATTTATAGATCAAATTACCAAAGGGAAGTAAGCGCTATAAATGCACACGACATGTGTAATGGAGTAAGCGAGAGTTATACGGAACCAATTTCCTACCACTTGAGAGAGTAACAAGCATTGAAATGAACAAGCGACTTTCATCCTCTTTTTTGTGTGGTTATTTGTTTCACGATACATAAGTTTGATCTGACTAACTCTTCAGTTAAGAAGGTGAGAGATGGGGGTAGGGGTGTGAGTGGGGGAGGGTTGAAGAAACACAGCTGTGATGGTGAGAGGGAGGGGGTAGTGGTTGCAGAGGGAGGAGGAAAACACAGCTGTGATGGTGAGAGGGAGGGGGTAGTGGTGTGAGTGGGGGAGGGAGAAGTAAAACACAGCTGTGATGGTGAGAGGGAGGGGGGTAGGGGTGTGAGTGGGGGAGGGAGGAGTAAAACACAGCTGTGATGGTGAGAGGGAGAGGGTAGGGGTGTGAGTGGGGGAGGGAGAAGTAAAACACAGCTGTGATGGTGAGAGGGAGAGGGTAGGGGTGTGAGTGGGGGAGGGAGGAGGAAAACACAGCTGTGAGAGGGAGGGGGTAGGGGTGTGAAAGGGGGAGAGAGGAGGAAAACACAGCTGTGATGGTGAGAGGGAGGGGGTAGGGGTGTGAAAGGGGGAGAGAGGAGGAAAACACAGCTGTGATGGTGGGAGAGATGGGGGTAGGGGTGTGAGTGGGGGAGGGAGGAGTAAAACACAGCTGTGATGGTGAGAGGGAGGGGGGTAGGGGTGTGAAAGGGGGAGAGAGGAGGAAAACACAGCTGTGATGGTGAGAGGGAGGGGGGTAGGGGTGTGAGTGGGGGAGGGAGGAGGAAAACACAGCTGTGATGGTGAGAGGGATGGGGGTAGGGGTGTGAGTGGGGGAGGGAGGAGGAAAACACAGCTGTGATGGTGAGAGGGAGGGGGTAGGGGTGTGAAAGGGGGAGAGAGGAGGAAAACACAGCTGTGATGGTGAGAGGGAGGGGGGTAGGGGTGTGAGTGGGGGAGGGAGAAGTAAAACACAGCTGTGATGGTGAGAGGGAGGGGGTAGGGGTGTGAGTGGGGGAGGAAGGAGGAAAACACAGCTGTGGTGGTGAGAGGGATGGGGGTAGGGGTGTGAGTGTGAGAGGGAAGGGGGTAGGGCTGTGAGTGGGGGAGGGTTGAAGAAACACAGCTGTGATGGTGAGAGGGAGGGGGTAGGTAGTTGTGTTGGATTCGGGTAACATACATTGGTTGGAACCCATTCAATTGTGCCGTATTTTGTACGCTTGATTGTCTAAAAGACGATCAGTTCGGTCGGTGGGAAAAATCACGGCCAGAACAAAAATCGTAGACTATTTCATAAGCGCACCTGGTCAAAGGTGCGTTTCTGGACTCGATCATCGCAGTGGAATTATCAGAGTTGCTCCCGCTGTTCAGCTAGGACCAAACAGCTGTTCAATGACACATGCAGGCAAGGTTACCTTTATAGTTACGATAATTATTAGTATTCGGACAGCAATGGGCAGTTATAAAAAAACCACGTATTTCAAAATTGATAGTCAATTTAAGTTTTTCTGTAATATGATATATCCCTCTCTTGCAGGGCTCTGGAGCAATGCAGCTAGCGTCAGCCATTACCACAGCTGTCCTGTAATATTATATATTCCTGTCTTGCAGGGCTCTGGAACACTGCAGCTAGCCTCAGCAATTACAACAGCTGTCCTGTTATATTATATATTCCTGTCTTGCAGGGCTCTGGAACACTGCAGCTAGCGTCAACAGTTATAACAGCTGTCCTGTTATATAAAATATTCCTGTCTTGCAGGGCTCAGGAACACTGCTGCTAGCGTCAACCATTATAACAGATGTCCTGTTATTATTATTTGTATCGATTGGAGATTGGATTTTCCTTCTTTGAGTCATGTGACGTCAGAGGCCGACAAAACTTTATGTATCGATTGGAGATTGGATTTCCCTTCTTTGAGCCATGTGACGTCAGAGGCCGACAAAACTTTATAATTTGGTGTTTCAGGTTGACCGAAACTTTAAAGGAACTTCAAAACACACGTCATGCGTGTTTGATTGCATGTGTGTGTGCTGTTCAATGTCAAAACAACAACAAAGTCAGTACATGACGTGTGTTTTGTAGTTCTTTTGAAGTTTCGGTCAACCTGAAACGCCCAAATATGAAGCTGATGTGTTTGATTGCATGTGTGTGTGCACAGGAGTGTGTGTGTGCTCGTTCAATCGTCAAAACAACAACAAAGTCATAGTACCTGAAAGGAATTCGATCGATACATAAATGTTATTTGCGTGTTTGACCAAAATATGACATTTTACACAGATCTCGACAGTCATTGTTCACCTCGACCGCTTGCGCGGTCTCGGAGAACAATGACTGTCTCGATCTGTGTAAAATGTCATATTTTGGTCAAACACGCAAATAACGTATAATAATTTGGCTTTTCAGGTTGACCGAAACTTCAAAGGAACTCAAAAAAACAAAACGTCATGTGTTTGATTGCATGTGTGTGTGCTGTTCAATGTCAAAACAACAACAAAGTGAGTACATGACGTGTGTTTTGTAGTTCCTTTGAAGTTTCGGTCAACCTGAAACGCCCAAATATGAAGCTTATGTCACACGCATTTCTTCTTTGCCACTACTAAAGCAAACGTGTGCAAGATTGTATGTTACACGCTTTGATGCCGAAATCAATTATTTTGATTATGCATTTATTTCTGAAATTGTTTACCTTTACATACATTCAGTCACTACCTTAAACATTTATGTTTTCAGTATTCATTTCAAGTGATCACGAACGTAGAAAAATGGGTATCAAAGCGTTGTTACATTTTGTTGTGCATTCTGAATAGTGTGCCAACAGGCCTTGGTCAGTCAATCCCGTTTTATCTGTGTACTAAGTGTTTGACGGTAAAAGAATAACACAATCCCCGTTCTCCTGTATATAACTGAAAGCCACATTTTCTTCTTCATTCAATTTCTGTTTTCAAAAGCTTCGTCAACTTTCCACTTACACGACACGGTCCCTTTACCAAGCTTCAATTATGAAGAACCCTGAATACGAAAGGTAAAAACAAAACAATAGGTACTACTTTCACTATCGTCGTCTGCAACGAAAACCGAAAATGGTGAAACGCTTTGCTACGTACACAGAGGACGAAATTGCAAAGAAAAGATCGAACCTTACACCTGTGACTAGGAAAAGTTGCATAGACAGTTCCGTGCGGATCTTACCACGTATCAACGTACATCCGATGGTCAGAACCTACAGACATAATCAGATGGGTGACGCTTTGGCGATTGAGGCTTCGTCTTCAGCTCTAACACGCACGCAGACAGTCAGGCAGGTCTAATCTGTACCAGCGGTGATGGAAGGTTTGGATTTAGAAACACTCGAATGTTACTTCGACAAGATAAACGAACCGAAAGACGAAAGTGTGCCCCAAATTCGGAAAATATTCTTTCAAAACTGCACTGTAAACATCAACATCACTGTGAGAAAAAGAACAATCCAAACACAACCAGTTCCCCTGTGGAACATTTCGGGTGGACTTTCCCACGACCTGATCGCCTACAAAAATTCTCCGTGTTCGTTCGCGCTTTGCATTCAATCTGTGTTTGTGCGCGCGTGTGTTTGTGTGTTTAGCTTTCGTTGGTTTGTGCTGCTTGGTTAAAAAAAAGTTAATTTTTTTCATTGAAAGATTGAGAAACGTTGGTTGATACTTTGTTAAATGCATTCAACCAGAAAAAGACACGAAACGAATTGGATCTATCTTCTGCGCGCATGCGTGTGTACGGTATGTGTGAAAAGGCAATTGTGTTGTCAGTCTGGTTTTGTGCCTGTTATTTCGTCCCCAAAAACTCATTTATATCTTTCTATGCCTATGCTGTGAGACATAATCGCCATTACGAGCTAGTCGTGTGACAGAGAGTTTTCTTGCACACTCGACTGCTGCTGTTTCACTCCGGCTAAAGCCGTCGTGAAACATCTACAGTCTCGTGTGCAAGAAAACTCTCTGTCACACGACTAGCTCGTAATAGCGGGTAATGTGTTTGATTGCATACATGTATGTGGATTGCATGCATGTGACCGTCACGTGTGTGTGTGCTCGTTCAATCGTCAAAACAACAACAAAGTCAAAAGTACCTGAAAGGAATTCGATCGATACATAAATGTTATTTGCGTGTTTGACCAACATATGACATTTTACACAGATCTCGACAGTCATTGTTCACCTCGACCGCTATCGCGGTCTCGGAGAACAATGACTGTCTCGATCTGTGTAAAATGTCATATTTTGGTCAAACACGCAAATAACGTATAATATTCATGTCTTGCAGGGCTCTGGAACACTGCAGCTAGCTCAACCATTATAACAGCTGTCCTGTTATTATTATATATTCTTGTCTTGCAGGGCTCTGGAACACTGCAGCTAGCGTCAGCCATTACAACAGCTGTCGTGTTATATTATATACTAGCAGTCAAACCCGGCTTCGCCCGGGTGTTAGCAGAACCCTAAAGCATGTTATGACATGTGTGCTTTCCATTAATTATCAGAGTTAATTACCTCCCTTATTTGGATAAGACAGTCAGAGTTACCTCCCTTTGCTTCTTGAAAATGTCATGAACGGTCCGGTTAATTTTTTCTTCTTCGATTCTTCCCCTCGTAGGAGCAATAGCGAGTCTCTAATATTACTGGCATTATGTGCTTACTACAGGTGAACAGAAGGCACTGAACTGGCCTTGCACTATATAGGCTGTATTCAATAAAGCAGAGGTCCATAATATGAGAAAGTAAACAATAAATCAAGAAACTAAAACCCAGTTGCATATCTGCGGCTCCTAGGCATTGTTCATGCACACTACCTCGTTCCTGTCTCTTGCCATCTCTAAGGTATGGCGATCACAGAGAGACAGACAGACACACACACACACACACTTACATCCATTTAATACTCCGGAATATGACGTGAACCTGCTGAGGGATGCAGACGCGGCTTGTGCTTTGATGTGTTGTAGACGAAATGTAGCCGTTTTAGTAGACATGCAGTGATGACATCGAGATTGCTATCAAATTCTTTTTTCTTTTAGGGGGTAAGAAAGGTGTTGGTGTGGTGGTGATGGGGGATGATGGGGGTGCTGGGGATGGTTTTTTTTTTTTTTTTTTTTTTTAACAAGAACAAGATTTTATTCCACAAAAGTAAAGCGTGTGTGCAGCAGCAATCCACACACGCGTCGTTTCAAGTGAACAGAAGAAAAGACAATGTATAATCACAAAATACTAATGCTTAAACAGCATTTTCTAAACATTTAAATGAAAAATACAAGAACTTAGCTACATTGCAAAGTATAGTTTCATTTTTCACAGACAACAACAGTGCAAGTTTGAAATTCGAAGGACATCTACAAAATTTTGCTGGAATAAATTGACGTCTTAGATTTTCCAGTGCAGGGCAGCATAAAACAAAATGCAATTCATCTTCAGTACTAGATTGACACAAACGACAGACCAAATTATTTTCACTTACAGCTTTATACCTTTCTGTATGTAAAGCAAGTCTGGAAATACCCAATCTAAATTTAACCAAAACATTTAAAATGTGTCTGTTTACTGGAATTGACAAGTATGTTTCTACAAGATTTGTTGTCTTAAAGGTACGGTACAATGCAAACCGGTCGCTAGTCTGAATATGATTATCCCACTCTTGCCACCGGCAGTCAATAATGCGTTGCCTAAAACATGCCAAAAATGAATTAATACAGGCTACACCTTGGTTAATCCATACATACTGAAAACCATATCGACACAGGCACAACCGTACCTGTGATGCCCAAGTAGATTTACCTCTGCTATCTAGAGTAAACAACATCTTATATGCTTTACGAGGTAATCTACTGTCATCCATTCTTGTCAGTTTCAGCCAGTATCTTATGCAACGTACATATGAATTTAAGTAAATGGGATAACGTCCAAATTCACCATATACAAGATCATTAGGAGTACGCCTGTCAACACCTAAAAAACGTTTTAAAGCAAACAAATGCACCTTTTCTACTGTTGCTGCCTGCATCAGACCCCATACCTCAGCACCATATTGCACAATAGGTTTTTTTTTTTTTTTTTTTGTTTTTTTTTTTATTCAATTAATAAAACACTAGATAACAAACATGGTATTTTCTGTTTGCACACATACTCTCTCATTTACATGCGGTTCAGAAAAACTTGTACATTATACAAAAGGACTAAAAATAGTCATACGTGAAAAAAAATATACGTGTCAACATGTGTAGCATCAAAATGATCATATGTCATCATATATTGATCTTTTTTTTTTAAACAATATTCGCATCATAATGTATGGCTGTCTTTACATTATATCAAAGAAAATAAACAATAGTTTGTTTTTAATTAATAAAACTTCAGACTAACGAAATCTCAAAACAACATGATTTCCAAAAATAATTTCCAGTGTTAATCGTGAATCGTTTTTTTTTAAAAATGCTTACGCACATCTTTGCGATTAAAATAATGTGATTAATCTTCTTCATATTTTTGCTGTTACTTTTTATACCAAAAAGCACATCTGTAACATTCAACCTAATTCTTTCACCAATGTTTACTAAAATGTACATTTCAATATATTTCCAAAACCTGAGCACTGTTGGGCACTCAAAGAAAAAATGCTCCAATACATCAAGTTCATCCTTACAATATGTACAGTTTTTATCAGCCTTCACTTTCATTTTACACAATAAAATATTAGTTGGATAAATGTTTTGCAATATTTTCCAATGCAATACACGTAATCGAACTTCACTAGTGACAGTGGCTGCTAAGTTCCAATTCTTTTCGTCAATTTCAAATCCTAATTTTCTTCTCCAAAATCCTTCTGAACAGGGTTGGCTGTATTGTTTTCCTACCAGAATCTTTCGAATTTCTTTTACTGATTTAACTTTTTTCCCACAGAAGGTCGGAATGTCACAGACTGAACAATTTACATCGTTTATATCGACATTTCTTAAAAGGAGATGTACAGCTATTCGAACAACATTGTACTCAAGCAATCTATTTGCAGTGTAGCCAGTTCTTTCACACACTTCTTCATAGGTAGCAAAACGTCCATTCTCACACACATCGCTCACATACATTATACCACTTTTAATCCAATCCGCAAAAAAGAGTGGGTTTCCTTGACAAATTATATCTTTGTTGTTCCACAACAAACCGGAAACAGAATTACCATTATTATCGACTTGATTGTTATCAAGCCATGCCTTCAACACATCGGACCAAAATTCCGATTTAATACTGTCCAATCCTTTAAATGGTTTGCTATTAATGTTCGCAAAAAAACACTCAAAGCGACTCCCAAAACGGAAAAACAGTGCTTTTGGGAGCCATGCTGGGGATGGTGGTTGGGTTGGTGTTGATGATGTAGGGCTAGTGGGAGTGGTAGTTGTGGAGTCGGCGGTGGTGGTGGGAATGGGGGTGGTGGTGGTGGGGGGGGGGGGGGGTCGGATCTGGGGATTGAAAGGGGGGGGGGCTTTTTTTTTAGAAGAGCTAAGCCACAACTAAAAGTTTCTCTCTTCGGGGGAGGGAGGCGGAGGAGGATTGGAGGGCTGGCAGCGCAGCGGCGTCGGCAGCGGCGGTGGTGGTCAGGTGCACATCTTCACAGTCACAAGAGTGCACATGCACATCGTCTTCCTGCCCCCTCCCTTCTCGGAGCTTTGGCGATCACAGACAGACAGACACAGTCAGGCCCGGCTTCGCCCGGGTGTTTCTGCTCTCCCCTCTCCGGCTCAGAAACCTCTCGGATCTTATTCCAATGTGGATAAGAAAAATGACAGTGTGAGGCAAGGCAAGTTTCTATTTGGTTCAACGTGTTCTTCGTGATTTGTTTACCCCTTCTCACACCCACTGTAGTTACCGTCTGATCAAAGCACGCATACCTCATGAGTGAGCGCGTCATACCTTTTTGAACAGGGGAGAGAAATCTGTAAATTCTCGTGATCTTTCACTGAGGCGATCGTTTCGTAAACATTATTCGCGATGATCTGGAAGGCAGGGAGGGGGAGCAGGGGGCAGGGTTAGTGTGTGTGTGTGTGTGGGGGGGGGGGCGGCGGGATGATAGCGGGCGGGGGGTAACCCTTGAGAATGACACGGTATACTGGTTTGATGAGAGTTACCTCCCTTCCGTGGGTGACAAAGCATGACTTACCTCCCTTGCACTATGTAGACTGTATTGATAGATGGGGAGGGTCATTATCCGAGGAAGGAAACAATGTCTGGAGAAACTAAAACCCAGGTGCACATTTGTGGGTCCAGGGCAGTGTGCATGCAAAATATCTTGTGCTTATCTTTTGCCATCTCTGAGGAATGGCGACCACAGACAGACACACAGACAGACACTCTCTTTTATTATATGTACTAGCAGTTAAGCCCGGCTTCGCCCGGGAGTAAGCGGAGCCCTGTAGCAATTTAAGACGCTCGCTATCCCATTATCATTAGCTTTACCTCCTTTGTTTGGATACAAAAAAAAGAGTTATCTCCCTTACCTTCTAGAAATTTCCGGAACTGTCCAGTTAATTTTTCATTCTTCATTTCTTCCCCTCATAGGAGCAATTATAGCGAGTCTCTAATATCACTGGCAAGATGTGCCTGCTACAGGTGAACAGTTATCTCCCTTACCTTCTAGAAATTTCCGGAACTGTCCAGTTAATTTTTCATTAGTTAAGCCCGGCTTCGCCCGGGAGTAAGCGGAGCCCTGTAGCAATTTAAGACGCTCGCTATCTCATTATCATTAGCTTTACCTCCTTTGTTTGGATACAAAAAAAGAGTTATCTCCCTTACCTTCTAGAAATTTCCGGAACTGTCCAGTTAATTTTTCATTCTTCCGGGAGTAAGCGGAGCCCTGTAGCAATTTAAGACGCTCGCTATCCCATTATCATTAGCTTTACCTCCTTTGTTTGGATACAAAAAAAGAGTTATCTCCCTTACCTTCTAGAAATTTCCGGAACTGTCCAGTTAATTTTTCATTCTTCATTTCTTCCCCTCATAGGAGCAATTATAGCGAGTCTCTAATATCACTGGCATGATGTGCTTGCTACAGGTGAACAGTAGGCACTGAACTGGTCTTGCACCATATAGGCTGTATTCAATAAATGGGAGGTCCATAATCTGAGAAAGAAAACAATGAATCAAGAAACTAAAACCCAGGTGCACATCAGCGGCACCTAGGGAGTGTACGTGCACACTATCTTGTTCCTGCCTCTTGCCATCTCAGAGGTATGGCGACCACAGACAAAAAAGAGTTATCTCCCTTACCTTCTAGAAATTTCCGGAACTGTCCAGTTAATTTTTCATTCTTCATTTCTTCCCCTCATAGGAGCAATTATAGCGAGTCTCTAATATCACTGGCATGATGTGCTTGCTACAGAAGAACAGTATGCACTGAACTGGTCTTGCACCATATAGGCTGTATTCAATAAATGGAAGGTCCATAATCTGAGAAAGAAAACAATGAATCAAGAAACTAAAACCCAGGTGCACATCAGCGGCACCTAGGGAGTGTACGTGCACACTATCTTGTTCCTGCCTCTTGCCATCTCAGAGGTATGGCGACCACAGACAAAAAAGAGTTATCTCCCTTACCTTCTGGAAATTTCCAGAACTGTCCAGTTAATTTTTCATTCTTCATTTCTTTCCCTCATAGGAGCAATAGCAAGTCTCTAATATCACTGGCATGATGTGCTTGCTACAGGTGAACAGTAGGCACTGAACTGGTCTTGCACCATATAGGCTGTATTCAATAAATGGGAGGTCCATAATCTGAGAAAGGAAACAATGAATCAAGAAACTAAAACCCAGGTGCACATCAGCGGCACCTAGGGAGTGTACGTGCACACTATCTTGTTCCTGCCTCTTGCCATCTCAGAGGTATGGCGACCACAGACAAAAAAGAGTTTTCTCCCTTACCTTCTAGAAATTTCCGGAACTGTCCAGTTAATTTTTCATTCTTCATTTCTTCCCATCATAGGAGCAATAGCAAGTCTCTAATATCACTGGCATGATGTGCTTGCTACAGACAAAAAAGAGTTATCTCCCTTACCTTCTAGAAATTTCCGGAACTGTCCAGTTAATTTTTCATTCTTCATTTCTTTCCCTCATAGGCGCAATAGCAAGTCTCTAATATGACTGGCATGATGTGCTTGCTACAGACAAAAAAGAGTTATCTCCCTTACCTTCTAGAAATTTCCGGAACTGTCCAGTTAATTTTTCATTCTTCATTTCTTCCCCTCATAGGAGCAACAGCGAGTCTCTAATATCACTGGCATGATGTGCTTGCTACAGGTAAACAGTAGGCACTGAACTGGTCTTGCACCATATAGGCTGTATTCAATAAATGGGAGGTCCATAATCTGAGAAAGGAAACAATGAATCAATAAACTAAAACCCAGGTGCACATCTGCGGCACCTAGGGAGTGTACGTGCACACTATCTTGTTCCTGCCTCTTGCCATCTCAGAGGTATGGCGACCACAGACAGACAGACAGACAGACACTCTCTTTTATTACTAGCAGTTAAGCCCGGCTTCGCCCGGGAGTAAGCGGAGCCCTGTAGCAATTTAAGACGCTCGCTATCCCATTATCATTAGCTTTACCTCCTTTGTTTGGATACAAAAAAGAGTTATCTCCCTTACCTTCTAGAAATTTCCGGAACTGTCCAGTTAATTTTTCATTCTTCATTTCTTCCCCTCATAGGAGCAATAGCGAGTCTCTAATATCACTGGCATGATGTGCTTGCTACAGGTGAACAGTAGGCACTGAACTGGTCTTGCACCATATATAGGCTGTATTCAATAAATGGGAGGTCCATAATCTGAGAAAGGAAACAATGAATCAAGAAACTAAAACCCAGGTGCACATCTGCGGCACCTAGGGAGTGTAAGTGCACACTATCTTGTTCCTGCCTCTTGCCATCTCAGAGGTATGGCGACCACAGACAGACAGACACACAGACAGACACTCTCTTTTATTATATGTACTAGCAGTCAGGCCCGGCTTCGCCCGGGTGTTTCTGCTCTCCCCTCTCTCAGAAACCTCTCGAATCTTATTCCAATGTGGATAAGAAAAATGACAGTGTGAGCTCATACATTTGGATGTATAGGCAAGGCAAGTTTCTCGCTATCACATTATCATTAGCTTTACCTCCTTTGTTTGGATACAAAAAAAGAGTTATCTCCCTTACCTTCTAGAAATTTCCGGAACTGTCCAGTTAATTTTTCATTCTTCATTTCTTCCCCTCATAGGAGCAATAGCGAGTCTCTAAGGCAAGTTTCTATTTGGTTCAACGTGTTCTTCGTGATTTGTTTACCCCTTACCTTCTCACACCCACTGTAGTTACCGTCTGATCAAAGCACGCATACCTCATGAGTGAGCGCGTCATACCTTTTTGAACAGGGGAGAGAAATCTGTAAATTCTTGTGATCTTTCATTGAGGCGATCGTTTCGTAAACATTATTCGCGATGATCTGGAAGGCAGGGAGGGGGAGCAGGGGGCAGGGTTAGTGTGTGTGTGTGTGGATGGGGGGGGGGGGGGCGGTGGGATGTGTGTGTGTGGATGGGGGGGGCGGCGGGATGATAGCGGGCGGGGGGTGACCCTTGAGAATGACACGGTATACTGGTTTGATGAGAGTTACCTCCCTTCCGTGGGTGACACAGCATGACTTACCTCCCTTGCACTATACAGACTGTATTGATAGATGGGGAGGGTAATTATCCGAGGAAGGAAACAATGTCTGGAGAAACTAAAACCCAGGTGCACATCTGCGGCACCTAGGGAGTGTACGTGCACACTATGTTGTTCCTGCCTCTTGCCATCTCAGAGGTATGGCGACCACAGACAGACAGACAGACAGACACTCTCTTTTATTTATATGTATGTATAGATATGTATAGACTAGCAGTCAGGCCAGGCTTCGCCCGGGTGTTTCTGACCTCTCCTCTCTCACAAACCTCTAGAATCTTATTCCAATGTGGATAAAAAAAAAAATTAAAGTGTGAGTTCATACATTTGGATTTATAGGCAAGGCAAGTTTCTATTTCGTTCAACGTGTTCTCCGTGATTGGTGTACCCCTTCTCACACCCACTTTAGTTGCGGTCTGATCAAACCACGCATACGTCATGAGTGAGGGCGTCATACTGTATTGAACAGGGGAGAGAAGTCTGTAAATTCACGTGATCTCTCCCTGAGGCGATCGTTTCGTAAACAGTGTCTGGAAAATTCGAGAGACAGAATGTATTATGTGCGATGATTGGAAAGGGGGGGGGGTGTTGGGAGTGTGTGTGTGTGTGGGGGGTGATAGCGGGTGGGGGGGCAGCCCTTGAGAATGACACGGTATACTGGTTTGATAATAGTTACCTCCCTTCCATGGGTGAGAAAGCATGACTTACCTCTCTTGCACTATATAGCCTGTATTCATTAATGGGGAAGGTCATTATCCGAGGAAGGAAACAATGTCTGGAGAAACTAAAACCCAGGTGCATATCTGTGGGTTCAGGGCAGTGTGCATGCACACTTGATTGTTCCTACCGTTTGCCATCTCTGAGGTATGGCGACCACAGACACACAAACACACACACACTTACATCCATTCTTATATAGCCCGGTTTCGCGAGTTACCTCCATTCCGTGAATAACAAAGAAAGAGTTACCTCCCTTTAACTCTAGAACCTTCCTAAAAATTCTAGCTCATTGCTAAATCAGTTACTACCACCAACATCATTTTACCGTTTATTGTCAAAGAAATAACTTTCACATGAGTTATCTTCCTTCCTTGGGAACATTCTAGATAAGTGAGTATAGTGAGGACCCGCGGTGTGTTTCTGATCTCCCAATCAGACATGCCTGCATAATCAGAGTTGCCTCCCAACTATGTATAACCAAGTAAGAGTTACCTCCCTTCGCTTCTAGACATTTCAGGAACTGTTTGGTCATTGTTCATTCTTAATTTCTTCCCGTCATAGAAGAGAGTCTCTCATATCTCTGGCATTATGTGCTTGCTACACGTGAACGCTAGGCACCGAACTGGTCTTGCACTATATAGGCTGTTATTGAAGGGGAGGTTCATAATCTGAGGAAGGAAACAATGAATTAAGAAACAAACACCCAGGTGCACATCTGCGGCTCCAAGGGAGTGTGCATGCACAGTATCTTGTTCCTGCCTCTTGCCATCTCTGAGCTATGGTTACCACACACACACACACACACACACACACACACACACACACACACACACACACACACACACACACACACACACACACACACACACACACATACACACACACACACACACTGCGGCGTCGGCAGCGGCGGTGGTGGTCAGGTGCACATCTTCACAGTCACAGGAGTGCACATGCACGACATCGTCTTCCTGCCCCCTCCCTTCTCGGAGCTTTGGCGATCACAGACAGACACACACACACACACAGACAGACAGACACTCTCTTTTATTTATATGTATGTATAGATGTATAGATAGATTATCAAAGATTTGTTTACACTGATTATTCAGGGCCCGGCTTCGCCCGGGGGTGGCCTCAAAAGCATTGAAAGGCATGTGCTGCCCACTGAGAGTGTCACAATATATATTCAATTCCTACTTACATGGTTTTTATAGAATGAGTTACCTCCCTTTCTTGAGAAAATTCCAGATAATTGACCTGCAGGTTCAACTGATCATGCTACACCCGTAGATGCGATGTGTTGGTGTGATAAGAGTTACCTCCTGTCCATGGATAACAAAGCACGAGTTACCTCCCTTAGCTTCTAGAAATTTCTCGAACTGTCCAGTTAATTTTCTTTCTTCATTTCTTCTCCTTATAGGAGCCATACAGAGTCTCTAATATGCCTGGCATAGTGTGCTTACTACATGTGAACACCAGGCACTGAACTGGCCTTGCATTATATAGGCTGTATTCAATAAATGGGAGGTCCATAATCTGAGAAAGGAAACAATGAATCAAGAAACTAAAACCCAGGTGCACATCTGTGGCTCCTAGGGAATGTGCATGCACGACATCGTCTTCCTGCCCCCTCCCTTCTCGGAGCTTTGGCGATCACAGATAGACACACACACACACACACAGACAGACAGACACTCTCTTTTATTTATATGTACTAGCAGTTAAGCCCGGCTTCGCCCGGGAGTAAGCGGAGCCCTGTAGCAATTTAAGACGCTCGCTATCCCATTATCATTAGCTTTACCTCCTTTGTTTGGATACAAAAAAAAAGTTATCTCCCTTACCTTCTAGAAATTTCCGGAACTGTCCAGTTAATTTTTCTTTCTTCATTTCTTCCCCTCATAGGAGCAATAGCGAGTCTCTAATATCACTGGCATGATGTACTATCTTGTTCCTGCCTCTTGCCATCTCAGAGGTATGGCGACCACAGACAAAAAAGAGTTATCTCCCTTACCTTCTAGAAATTTCCGGAACTGTCCAGTTAATTTTTCATTCTTCATTTCTTCCCCTCATAGGAGCAATAGCAAGTCTCTAATATCACTGGCATGATGTGCTTGCTACAGACAAAAAAGAGTTATCTCCCTTACCTTCTAGAAATTTCCGGAACTGTCCAGTTAATTTTTCATTCTTCATTTCTTCCCCTCATAGGAGCAATAGCAAGTCTCTAATATCACTGGCATGATGTGCTTGCTACAGGTGAACAGTTATCTCCCTTACCTTCTAGAAATTTCCAGAACTGTCCAGTTAATTTTTCATTCTTCATTTCTTCCCCTCATAGGAGCAACAGCGAGTCTCTAATATCACTGGCATGATGTGCTTGCTACAGGTGAACAGTAGGCACTGAACTGGTCTTGCACCATATAGGCTGTATTCAATAAATGGGAGGTCCATTATCTGAGAAAGGAAACAATGAATCAAGAAACTAAAACCCAGGTGCACATCTGCGGCACCTAGGGAGTGTACGTGCACACAATCTTGTTCCTGCCTCTTGCCATCTCAGAGGTATGGCGACCACAGACAAAAAAAGAGTTATCTCCCTTACTTCTAGAAATTTCCAGAACTGTCCAGTTAATTTTTCATTCTTCATTTCTTCCCCTCATAGGAGCAACAGCGAGTCTCTAATATCACTGGCATGATGTGCTTGCTACAGGTGAACAGTAGGCACTGAACTGGTCTTGCACCATATAGGCTGTATTCAATAAATGGGAGGTCCATAATCTGAGAAAGGAAACAATGAATCAAGAAACTAAAACCCAGGTGCACATCTGCGGCACCTAGGGAGTGTACGTGCACACTATCTTGTTCCTGCCTCTTGCCATCTCAGAGGTATGGCGACCACAGACAGACAGACAGACACACAGACACTCTCTTTTATTATGTACTAGCAGTTAAGCCCGGCTTCGCCCGGGAGTAAGCGGAGCCCTGTAGCAATTTAAGACGCTCGCTATCTCATTATCATTAGCTTTACCTCCTTTGTTTGGATACAAAAAAAGAGTTATCTCCCTTACCTTCTAGAAATTTCCGGAACTGTCCAGTTAATTTTTTTTTCTTCATTTCTTCCCCTCATAGGAGCAATAGCGAGTCTCTAATATCACTGGCATGATGTGCTTCAGTGCTACAGGTGAACAGTAGGCACTGAACTGGTCTTGCACCATATAGGCTGTATTCAATAAATGGGAGGTCCATAATCTGAGAAAGGAAACAATGAATCAAGAAACTAAAACCCAGGTGCACATCTGCGGCACCTAGGGAGTGTACGTGCACATTATCTTGTTCCTGCCTCTTGCCATCTCAGAGGTATGGCGACCACAGACAAAAAAGAGTTATCTCCCTTACCTTCTAGAAATTTCCGGAACTGTCCAGTTAATTTTTCATTCTTCATTTCTTCCCCTCATAGGAGCAATAGCGAGTCTCTAATATCACTGGCATGATGTGCTTGGCGATCGTTTCGTAAACATTATTCGCGATGATCTGGAAGGCAGGGAGGGGGAGCAGGGGGCAGGGTTAGTGTGTGTGTGTTTGGGGGGGGGGGGCGGCGGGATGATAACGGGTGGGGGGTAACCCTTGAGAATGACACGGTATACTGGTTTGATGAGAGTTACCTCCCTTCCGTGGGTGACAAAGCATGACTTACCTCCCTTGCACTATGTAGACTGTATTGATAGATGGGGAGGGTCATTATCGGAGGAAGGAAACAATGTCTGGAGAAACTAAAACCCAGGTGCACATCTGTGGGTCCAGGGCAGTGTGCATGCAAAATATCTTGTGCTTATCTTTTGCCATCTCTGAGGTATGGCGACCACAGACAGACAGACAGACAGACACTCTCTTTTATTATATGTATAGATAGATAGATAGATAGATAGATAGATAGATAGATAGATAGATAGATAGACTAGCAGTTAAGCCCGGCTTCGCCCGGGAGTAAGCGGAGCCCTGTAGCAATTTAAGACGCTCGCTATCCCATTATCATTAGCTTTACCTCCTTTGTTTGGATACAAAAAAAGAGTTATCTCCCTTACCTTCTAGAAATTTCCGGAACTCTCCAGTTAATTTTTCTTTCTTCATTTCTTCCCCTCATAGGAGCAATAGCGAGTCTCTAATATCACTGGCATGATGTGCTTGCTACAGGTGAACAGTAGGCACTGAACTGGTCTTGCACCATATAGGCTGTATTCAATAAATGGGAGGTCCATAATCTGAGAAAGGAAACAATGAATCAAGAAACTAAAACCCAGGTGCACATCTGCGGCACCTAGGGAGTGTACGTGCACACTATCTTGTTCCAGCCTCTTGCCATCTCAGAGGTATGGCGACCACAGACAAAAAAGAGTTATCTCCCTTACCTTCTAGAAATTTCCAGAACTGTCCAGTTAATTTTTCATTCTTCATTTCTTCCCCTCATAGGAGCAATTATAGCGAGTCTCTAATATCACTGGCATGATGTGCTTGCTACAGGTGAACAGTAGGCACTGAACTGGTCTTGCACCATATAGGCTGTATTCAATAAATGGGAGGTCCATAATCTGAGAAAGGAAACAATGAATCAAGAAACTAAAACCCAGGTGCAAATCTGCGGCACCTAGGGAGTGTACGTGCACACTATTTTGTTCCTGCCTCTTGCCATCTCAGAGGTATGGCGACCACAGACAAACAAGAGTTATCTCCCTTACCTTCTAGAAATTTCCGGAACTGTCCAGTTAATTTTTCATTCTTCATTTCTTCCCCTCATTGGAGCAATTATAGCGAGTCTCTAATATCACTGGCATGATGTGCTTGCTACAGGTGAACAGTAGGCACTGAACTGGTCTTGCACCATATAGGCTGTATTCAATAAATGGGAGGTCCATAATCTGAGAAAGGAAACAATGAATCAAGAAACTAAAACCCAGGTGCAAATCTGCGGCACATAGGGAGTGTACGTGCACACTATTTTGTTCCTGCCTCTTGCCATCTCAGAGGTATGGCGACCACAGACAAACAAGAGTTATCTCCCTTACCTTCTAGAATTTTCCGGAACTGTCCAGTTAATTTTTCATTCTTCATTTCTTCCCCTCATAGGAGCAATAGCAAGTCTCTAATATCACTGGCATGATGTGCTTGCTACAGGTGAACAGTTATCTCCCTTACCTTCTAGAAATTTCCGGAACTGTCCAGTTAATTTTTTATTCTTCATTTCTTCCCCTCATAGGAGCAATAGCAAGTCTCTAATATTACTGGCATGATGTGCTTGCTACAGGTGAACAGTAGGCACTGAACTGGTCTTGCACCATATAGGCTGTATTCAATAAAGGGGAGGTCCATAATCTGAGAAAGGAAACAATGAATCAAGAAACTAAAACCCAGGTGCAAATCTGCGGCACCTAGGCAGTGTACGTGCACACTATTTTGTTCCTGCCTCTTGCCATCTCAGAGGTATGGCGACCACAGACAAACAAGAGTTATCTCCCTTACCTTCTAGAAATTTCCGGAACTGTCCAGTTAATTTTTCATTCTTCATTTCTTCCCCTCATAGGAGCAATAGCAAGTCTCTAATATCACTGGCATGATGTGCTTGCTACAGGTGAACAGTTATCTCCCTTACCTTCTAGAAATTTCCGGAACTGTCCAGTTAATTTTTCATTCTTCATTTCTTCCCCTCATAGGAGCAATAGCAAGTCTCTAATATTACTGGCATGTGCTTGCTACAGGTGAACAGTAGGCACTGAACTGGTCTTGCACCATATAGGCTGTATTCAATAAATGGGAGGTCCATAATCTGAGAAAGGAAACAATGAATCAAGAAACTAAAACCCAGGTGCACATCTGCGGCACCTACGGAGTGTACGTGCACACTATCTTGTTCCTGCCTCTTGCCATCTCAGAGGTATGGCGACCACAGACAAAAAAGAGTTATCTCCCTTACCTTCTAGAAATTTCCGGAACTGTGCAGTTAATTTTTTATTCTTCATTTCTTCCCCTCATAGGAGCAATAGCAAGTCTCTAATATCACTGGCATGATGTGCTTGCTACAGGTGAACAGTAGGCACTGAACTGGTCTTGCACCATATAGGCTGTATTCAATAAATGGGAGGTCCATAATCTGAAAAAGGAAACAATGAATCAAGAAACTAAAACCCAGGTGCACATCTGCGGCACCTAGGGAGTGTACGTGCACACTATCTTGTTCCTGCCTCTTGCCATCTCAGAGGTATGGCGACCACAGACAGACACACAGACAGACAGACACTCTCTTTTATTTATATGTATAGATGTATAGATTCCTGTCTTGCAGGGCCCTGGAACACTGCAGCTAGCGTCAACCATTACAACAGCTGTCCTGTTATATTATATATTATATATTCCTGTCTTGCAGGACTCTGGAACACTGCAGCAAGCTTCTATGTCAAAAAAGGAAGGATGGCTGCACGGTGCATTTTGGAGTATGGGGCGAGTAAAGGTTAGTACCGTATATACGTCTTGCTTGCGGGTGTTGTGTCTTCATTTATTTGCGATTTATTTACAGCGCTTTTTTTTTCTTGAACTTCCTGTGAGGTCGGTCCTGGAAGGTCTGCTTATTGTTATACGACACTTGTTTTATTTACAATAATGTACTGCACCGTGCTTTACTGTTTTACAATTAGGATGTACTAGCGATCGGCTTTTCCCAAGTTTAAGCTGAGCACCAGGCTCTTTGTTTAGTTTCAACCTCAGAAAGATTGTTAAAAAAATAATGAATGAATGATTGAATGAATTAATGGGGAAAAAACAAAGAAAAAAAACTGATATAAAAAACCACGTTTCCCAACAAGGCATCGTCTCTCTGTTGTTGTATTTCCTGTACAATCGTGAAGGCCAGCATGATTTTTGGCAGTGCTGTTATCAGTCAAATCTGCTCATTACAAAAATGGAGGCCACACTGTCAAGGCCACTCATTTTAATCCATTACATTGACATTTTTGTCATACAATCTTTAACATGCTCCACACTATGGCTTTGCCTTTTGTTTTGTATTTTGAAAACCCGTTCATGAAAGAAACCCTTCAAACACAAATTGCTCGTACGTGTTTGACTTAAAAAAAAAAATTTCACGTACAGTCTAATAGCTTATTAACTTGTGTCCTGTAGGGCAGCTAGTGTTTGAATAGCTTAATTTGGTGACGTCAATTGTTTTACATAAAACCTGGATTTGATACGGGTTTCTACGGTGATAAAAACTAGGACTTGCAATGTGTTATACATTGACACATGAATATTGCATTAATGGTTTCAAAACACACTTTAGCATGTAAAAGTATGAACAACTTATTTGTTTGACAACTTGATCAAAGGTAAACATTTGGTTGAGTTGCTTCTGACTTGTCATGTCTTCGAAGGTCGATATCAACTTTCATCAATTGATGTTAAGATAATGTGTTCATATGTCCATATGTCTTTATGACCATTGTAGTAAATCCTGTGACTAATTAATCTGACCAATCAGCACTGATTTTAGGGGATCCTCTCGAAGTAATGACATACTGGCCGGGACCCTCTCTGTTTATGTCTTTCCAAAACTAATGCAAGGCAGAGTACATTAGGTGACTTTTTTTCGAGGAAAGACGCTTTTTGATCATTAATGCACTCCATCCTTTAACAGTACCGATACTCCATCCTTTAACAGTACCGACACTCCATCCTTTAACAGTACCGACACTCCATCCTTTAACAGTACCGACACTCCATCCTTTAACAGTACCAACACTCCATCCTTTAACAGTACCAACACTCCTTACTTTAACAGTACCGACAAGCTATCATTTAACAGTACCGACACTCCATCCTTTAACAGTACCGACACTCCATCCTTTAACAGTACCCACACTCCATCATTTAACAGTACCGACACTCCATCCTTTAACAGTAACAACACTCCATCCTTTAACAGTACTGACAAGCCATCCTTTAACAGTACCGACAAGCTATCCTTTAACAGTTCCGACACTACACCCTTTATCAGTACCGCCACTCCATCCTTTAACAGTACCGACACTCCATACTTTAACAGTACTGACAAGCCATCCTTTAACAGTACCGACAAGCTATCCTTTAACAGTTCCGACAAGCTATCCTTTAACAGTACCGACACTCCATCCTTTAACAATACCGACACTCCATCCTGTAACAGTACCGACACTCTATGCTTTAACAGTACCAACAATCCATCCTTTAACAGTACCGACAAGCCAATGCTGTCGAAGAGAAAGAATGACTAGACACACCCAACCTCTCGGCGTGCATGTGTGTGTGTGTGTACGTGTGTGTGTGTGTGTGTGTGTGTGTGTGTGTGTGTGTGTGTGTGTGTGTGTGTGTGTGTGCGTGCGTGCGTGCGTGCGTGTGTGTGTGTGTGTGCGTGTGTGTGTGTCTGTCTGTGTGTCTGTCACGTTTCAATATATCACACAAGGTGATTATGAACGGTTAGTTACTACTAACTAACTAACCACACCACGATCCACTCTCGCAGTCATACAAATAAATAGAATCAACCAAAGTATAAGTTTCAGACGCCTGTTTATGTACTAACTCGCCACCTCCCTCGAGACTTCACTCCAAAAGATGTTTTACGTTTAAAACGCAAAATGCAGGTCACTGACAAAAATGCCAGTCAAAGTTTAGAAAATGATAATAACACGCTGATCCTGTGTATAGTTAGGAAAATAATAGCTGTCTGTAAAAGAGCTGGTTTATGCAGGTGTCACACACCCCACGTTGTCACTACTCGAATGTAATCATGAATATACAAGATGACAAGGCGGTATAAGGGCGCAATAGCACTGTGCACTTAGCTTTATGCCACTGAGTGGGCGACCCGTGAATAGTGTATCTCCACAACTGCTCCGTCGAATGAAGTGCCGGTTGGCGTTGAACGAAGCAGGGAATAGTTGAGATATCAGGCGCCTCACTCAGTCGCTTAAGATCCTCCCCGTAGTCTACCAGAAAAATATAGCAGACGTGTAGTTGGTAGGACGACGACAGCGACAGCAACCGCCAGTACACCAGAACACCAGGTTACAGCAAGTAGACAGGTTACGTAGGCAGGTTACGTAGACAGGTTACGTAGACCGTAGTACAATAGTAGATAGTAGACACCGGTATATAGGCTGCAACAAAAAGCATTTGTGCACTAAACATCCCACGCTACCCTTCACACAACACCTTTAAACATGTCACCTTTACATATTTCATCGAGCATTTTCCTTCCTTCTCTCCATATCTGCAAAAAACATATACAGATTATTATCTTAGCGTCACAAAGAGCAAATTATGCGCTAACCTGGAAAGAACAACCGAGAGTATTTCATTCCACAAACACAGACTCGTCAACAGCGTTAAATAATGATTTACTACCTCAACAGCCTATGTAAGTAGCTCTCCTTTAAGCGAGTCCGCTCCCTCGTATGGCTAACCATCCGACTCTTGCTGAATTACTTCATGCGTGGGATAAAAATCCCCCGCTCAGCTAAGAATCAACCTGCCAACCTTGTTGACCCGCACAGGTAACACAGCTAAGAATCAACCTGCCAACCTTGTTGACCCGCACAGGTAACACAGCTAAGAATCAACCTGTCAACCTTGTTGACCCGCACAGGTAACACAGCTAAGAATCAACCTGTCAACCTTGTTGACCCGCACAGGTAACACAGCTAAGAATCAACCTGTCAACCTTGTTGACCCGCACAGGTAACACAGCTAAGAATCAACCTGTCAACCTTGTTGACCCGCACAGGTAACACAGCTAAGAATCAACCTGTCAACCTTGTTGACCCGCACAGGTAACACAGCTAAGAATCAACCTGTCAACCTTGTTGACCCGCACAGGTAACACAGCTAAGAATCAACCTGTCAACCTTGTTGACCCGCACAGGTAACACAGCTAAGAATCAACCTGTCAACCTTGTTGACCCGCACATGTAACACAGCTAAGAATCAACCTGTCAACCTTGTTGACCTGCACAGGTAACACAGCTAAGAATCAACCTGCCAACCTTGTTGACCCGCACAGGTAACACAGCTAAGAATCAACCTGCCAACCTTGTTGACCCGCACAGGTAACACAGCTAAGAATCAACCTGTCAACCTTGTTGACCCGCACAGGTAACACAGCTAAGAATCAACCTGCCAACCTTGTTGACCCGCACAGGTAACACAGCTAAGAATCAACCTGCCAACCTTGTTGACCAGCACAGGTAACACAGCTAAGAATCAAAACCTGCCAACCTTGTTGACCCGCACAGGTAACACAGCTAAGAATCAAAACCTGCCAACCTTGTTGACCCGCACAGGTAACACAGCTAAGAATCAACCTGCCAACCTTGTTGACCCGCACAGGTAACACAGCTAAGAATCAAAACCTGCCAACCTTGTTGACCCGCACAGGTAACACAGCTAAGAATCAAAACCTGCCAACCTTGTTGACCCGCACAGGTAACACAGCTAAGAATCAACCTGCCAACCTTGTTGACCCGCACAGGTAACACAGCTAAGAATCAACCTGCCAACCTTGTTGATCCGCACAGGTAACACAGCTAAGAATCAAAACCTGCCAACCTTGTTGACCCGCACAGGTAACACAGCTAAGAATCAACCTGTCAACCTTGTTGACCCGCACAGGTAACACAGCTAAGAATCAACCTGTCAACCTTGTTGACCCGCACAGGTAACACAGCTAAGAATCAAAACCTGCCAACCTTGTTGACCCGCACAGGTAACACAGCTAAGAATCAAAACCTGCCAACCTTGTTGACCCGCACAGGTAACACAGCTAAGAATCAAAACCTGCCAACCTTGTTGACCCGCACAGGTAACACAGCGAAAAGTTTTCTCTCCTTTGTGGTTCCGTGAAGCCCTACTGTACCATGCAGAACGGCACTCTGACTTAAAGCAATATGTCACCGAGTGAAGCCCTACTGTACCATGCAGAACGGCACTCTGACTTAAAGCAATATGTCACCGAGTGAAGCCCTACTGTACCATGCAGAACGGCACTCTGACTTAAAGCAATATGTCACCGAGTGAAGCCCTACTGTACCATGCAGAACGGCACTCTGACTTAAAGCAATATGTCACCGAGTGAAGCCCTACTGTACCATGCAGAACGGCACTCTGACTTAACACAATATGTCACCGAGTGAAGCCCTACTGTACCATGCAGAACGGCACTCTGACTTAACACAATATGTCACCGAGTGAAGCCCTACTGTACCATGCAGAACGGCACTCTGACTTAACACAATATGTCACCGAGTGAAGCCCTACTGTACCATGCAGAACGGCACTCTGACTTAAAACAATATGTCACCGAGTGAAGAAGACCATCTAACTTCAGGATGGAGGAAAACGATCCTTCTCTGTCGCTGCCCTGTGTTCGAGTGTCCTTTTCATGTCTTCCCCAAACAACCTTGAAAACATCACGTGACTCCGCGTGTCACACACCCAGTACAGTTGCAGTCGATTTCGATTTCGCCAAGCAAGCAAAATCACGCACGTGGAACCCCTGCAAAACGAAATCCCCGTACTCGGCCATGCTTTGTCAGCGGTTTCACACCGTCACCCCGACTCAAGCACAGGCGCTTTCCATCACAATTGGAGATAAGCACTCGACAGAGTGTTCCTTTCTCCGTCCCTGTCACTAAATTGTGACAGTGTCTGTGTTTCTGTTCGTGTCTTTTTGTTTTCAATACAGAATATTTGTTTTCTTTAACCAGCAACATTGGCACATTGAGAGATACTGTGTGCTGGATGGTCAGTCGAAGCTGGTGATCTACGAGGACGACACCAAAACCAAGGTCAATGCCGTGTGTCCTCTTCAGCAGGCTCTGGACGTCACGGTACGTAATAATTTTTACCGTACTTAAAGTTGTACACGCCTGAGTAATCAGCCAGTCTTTTTTTTTTTTTTTTTTTAAACCTCAGTTGCATGCAAGGCTGCTTCAACCCATCTTTTTTGCCTCTTTCGTCTTTTTTTTTTTTTTTTTTTTTTTTTTTTTGGGGCGGTGAGCATATCCTTCTTCATTGGTCTTTTTTTTTTTTTTTCCAATGAAATTTTACTTTTGTTTTCTTTTACATTAAATTACTTTTTAATTCAACAGCAATCTAACTAAGGACAATGGGGATAAAAAAAATTAAAAAAATAAATAAAAAAAGCCTACTTAAATTTACTTCTTTTGCCCTAATCTTTTCACCTCTAGCATGGACAAATACCAATAATGGACAATTGTATAAAAATATTTTACAATTACCATTATTCTCAGATTATATGTGTCGCAAATCTAACTCTGAATTAAACATGCACACAATTTCTATTGGTTTTCCGTATTTGAATTTTCCCACACACATTTTTGCCACAATAATAAGTACATTGATATAATTTACTAAATTGTTTGACATACCAGGTGTTTTCATGTATCCTAACAGTGCTGTTTGGACATCAATTTTTATATTAACATTATACTGCTGAAATACCTTATTGGTAATTCTTTCCCAAATTGAATGTATAGCAGAACATTCATGAAAGAAATGTTCCACAAAATCAATCTTATCTGGACAGAATGAGCATTTGTTATTCATTCCTATTATACACAGCAAAATATTAGTCGGATATATGTTATGCAGTATCTTCCAGTGCAATTCTCTCAGTCTTGATTCTTTAGATACATTCCTTACGATGAGCCAATGCCATTTAGTTATTTCTATATTAAACTTATGCATCCAGAAATTCAGACAACAAGGGTTGTGTTCAGTTTTACTTATTAAATGTAATCTATAAGAACGTGCTGTAAATAACTCTTTATGGTCGAAAAGCAGAACATTGTTTTCATTGGATTGCATGAGCATATTCGCCGAATATATTTTCATAAACTAGGTAACAGCAGTCTTTACCACGTTATACTCTAACATCAGTGAAGGATAAGTACCAACTTTTACTTTAATCTGTTCTAGGGATAACAGCCTGTTATTAACACATATATCACCAACTAATGCGATCCCACATTTAGTCCATTTCTTAAAAAATAACACATTATTTCGATACATAATGTTTTTATTATTCCAGACTGTTGCCAACAGTGGGTTATCTATTTCTGTGTGGGTGTTATTCTCTGTCCAGACTTTTAGGGCCTCTTCCCAAAAAGGGGCCTTCTTCTTCTTCTTCGGCGTTCCAGGATTTTTTGCCTCAGGTCAGACTTCAAGTTTTGTAGCTTGAATAAAGCTAGTGGTCAGGATCAGGGAGTCTTTGGTGCCCCAGAGTTGCTCCTGCAGTGTGGCACCTTGTGGAAAGTGATCTGTTCTGGCTTCCTGGTGGAGCGGGCAGGTCTGCATGATGTGCTCCGGGGTCTGTGGGCCTGTTTCGCACGGGCAGTTTGGTGTGTGCGACAGACCAAGGCGGTGCATGTGGGCACGCAGTCGACAGTGTCCAGTCCGTAGGCGGAAGAGGATGGTCTGCTGATGGCGCTGTAAGTTGGGCATCTGATCATCAGATGGCAGGCTGTGTTGGGCATTCCAGGTGGTTTGGTAGTGTCTTTTCACCAGGGTTTTGGCTTCACTGTAAGAGACTGTTGGTCTTGTCTGCTCCAGATGGCTGCCAGTCTTGGCCAGTCTGTCCGCTTCCTCGTTCCCTGAGAGGCCACAGTGAGCAGGGATCCACTGGACAGCGACGTTTGTGCTCTGGGAGAGAGTACAAAGAAGACGCTGGGTGTCTCGTTCCAGCTGCTCTTTGGGTGACTGCAGGCTTTGGACGGCGGATCTGCAGTCGGTCAAGAAGAATGCGTGAGAGGGTGGGTGTTCGCTGACCAGGCTAACTGCTTCTCTGAGAGCGGTGAGTTCTGCCCGGTAGTTGGATGACAGCTCTCCGGCAGGCAGGGATCTTGAAAGGGTGTGTCCGTCTGGGTAGCGTACCAGGATCCCGCTTCCTCCGTTTTTGATGGCACCATCAGAGGACCCGTCAGTGTAGATGTGAGTCCAAACTGAGGCGTTGTAGTCCTGGTGCATCATCTCCAGCGTGAGGTTCTTGAGGACTGCGTCCGGCTGCTCTCTCTTGCTGGTCACTCTTGGCATGTCAGTAACAAAGAACACCTTGCTGAGCTGGCTGTTCCACTCTTCAGCGTCTTGGAGGGGCTCTTGTTCTTCAGGGGTGCGTGGTAGGAAGCTGGTTTGGGTTCTCTCTAGCTGCTTGGCCAGATGGTTGAAACTGCTTCTTTTCAGCCTGTTCTTCGTAAGCTGTTGGGTGTGCTGGTGTGCTGGGTGAGAGGGGAGTCGTTGCAGCTTCTCGTACTGCACGATGACCTTCTCTTCTCGTCGGTGGTCCAGGGAAGGGAGTCTGGTGGTGGCTTCAAGGGCGTGTATGGGCGTAGTTTTCAGTCCTCCTGTGATGATGCGCATGCTTGCGTTCTGCACTTTGTTGAGCCGGCTGGTGTTGCTCTTCGCAGCTGTGGCCCAGGCTGCAGCTCCATACTCCACCACAGGGCGGACGTGTCCCGTATACACCTGTCTGAGGATGTTGCTGCTGGGTCCCCACTTTGTGCCAGCCAGTTTCTTCATGATGGAGAGTCTTCTCGTAGCCCTCTTCTCCGCCTCTTTGATGTGTGGGTTCCAGGTGAGCTTCTTGTCTAGCTTGATACCTAGGTAGGTAGGGGTGTCTTCCTGTGGTATTGCCTAGTTGTTGATGGTCAGTTGGAGGGTCTCTTTGGAATTGGAGAGGGAGAAGCAGGTGGCTACGGTCTTGAGGCTGTTCACGGTGACACACCAGTCTGTCGCCCACTTAGAGGTGATGTTGAGGGCCTCCTGCATCCGGACTTTGGCGGTTGCGGTGGACTCGGCAGCGCTCCACATCGCAAGGTCATCGGCGTGTAGGGCTTTGGAGATGTGTCTGGACAGACTGTTGGTGATGTCGTTGATGAAGACGATGAAGAGGGTGGGGGATATTACTCCTCCATGGGGGACTCCTTCCCTGATCTTCACAGCGTAGCTCAGGTTGCCGTCAAGCTTGACTCTCGCGGTTCTGTGGCACAGGAAGCTCTTGATCCAGTTGAACATTCGTCCAGCGATTCCTGCCGTCAATAGCTTCAGGAGGAGGCCTTCCTTCCACACCTTGTCGAAGGCCTTGGAGAGGTCAATGAAGGTGGCAATGACTTTCTTCTTCTCCTGGAAGGCATTCTCTATTGATTGGGTGAGGTAGATCAGCTGGTCTTCAGTACTCCTGTTCTTCCTGAAGGCAGACTGTTCATTGGTGATCAGGTTGTTGGTTTCCAGGTGCCACATCAGCCTCTTGTTGATCATGCGCTCGAAGGTCTTGCCGAGGCAGCTGAGTAGACTGATTGGTCTGTAGCTTGTCTTTTGCTTGCGGTTCTTGTCCTTCTTCAGGATGGGTATGATGATGGCCTCTTTCCATGCTGAGGGGAAGACGCCGGATCTCCACGCCTGGTTCAAGAGCTCAAGGAGCTTAGTTCTGGCAGCAGGCCCGAGATGCTTGATCATCTCGTTGCAGACTCCATCCTTTCCGGGCGCTTTCTTGCACTTGAGTCTTTTGATCGCATCGACGAGCTCTGCCATGGTAAGATCTGAGGTCATTGGTGGGGTTGCGTTTCTCTGCTGTCGGAGTCTGGTTTCAAGTTGTTCTGCAACTTCCTTCTTTCTTTGGGGTGGGACTTTGATGGTGCTCTCGGTCTCAAAGACGTCGGCAAGGAGATTTGCTGCTCTTTTTCCAGTGTGGAAGGTTCCGCTGTCTTCTAGTACTGTAGGTCCCCGCATGGCCATGCTGTCTTCGTTTAGAATTTTGGTGAGACGCCAGAGTTTCCCTGTGTCTGAATCGAGGCCAATGGTGGAGGTGATTTCCTGCCAGCTTTGTTGCAGTTCTTGTGTCTTGGTCTTGTTGAAATCCTCCTTCAGTTGGTTGTGCATGGTCGTTGTTTCTGCGGATGGGGACTGCTCCATGCTTTCTCTGGCTTCTGAAAGTCGCTGGTGCAGGCAGGCCAGCCTTTGACTCCAGTAAGGTTTGTAGTCCTTCCTGAAGCCACGGGGGATGGACTTCCTGGCAGCCGCTAGGATGGTCTGTGTCATCTCTTTTACGTTGTGGTTGATGTCCTCCGTGAAGGTGGTGTTGCAAAGGCTTTCTGCGTGGAGCTGGTACTTGGTCCATTTGGCTTTCTTGAAGTTCCAGCTGGCTTTCTTTCTGTGGTACTCCAGGATGGTCTGCATGTCAGCAATGGAGAGGGTGGTGGGTAAGTGGTCACTTCCTCCCAGTTGGTCGTTGACAGTTCTGGTGGTCCTTTTTTCTACCTCTTCTGTGGCTATGGCAAGGTCAGGGGTTGAGCTTTTCTTCCAAGCTCTGGAGTAGTAGGATGGCTTGTCATCTGGCTGGTTGATAAGGATGAGCTGGTTGTCGGTCATCCAGTCCTGTATGTCTTCTCCTCTTGCGTCGGTACTGTCGTAGCCCCATGCTGGGGAGTGGCCGTTGAAGTCGCCAACGATGAGATGTTTCTCGTTTGGGAGCTGGATGGTGTGGAGGTCCAGCTTGGTGGTAGGTGGGCTATAGACGTTGGTGATGGAGAGTTCTTCTCCCTGCAGGAAGGTCTTGATGGTGATGTACTCAAGGTCGCCGTCTGCCGTCTGTGCCGTCATAGCTGCCGGGATGTTGTGTCGGACTAGGGTGAGAACTCCACCCTTGTGTCCGGTCGGCCGGTCCCGTCGGAAGGTGTCATAACCTCTGACGAAGAATCTGCGGTCTTCTTTCAGGTGGGTCTCCTGGATGCAGATAATGTCGATGTTGTTGTCTCTCAGAAAAGCCTGTAGCTCTGGTTTCTTTCTCTGGACGCCTTCTGCATTCCACTGCACAACCCTGATGGTTGTCGCTGGATGTTGAGTTCGACCAGTCGCTCTACTCTGTCTTCCCCTGGTTCCCGTGTCAACAGAGCCGCCAGTCGCTGAGGTGGACCCCCTTGAGGCTGAGGGTCCGGCACCGTTCCCGCCTGGCAAAGGTCCACGGGAACGACACCATATCGAAATATCTGTCTGAATCTGAGGCATAATCCATAGTGGTGGCGTGCGAGCTCGTCTCCCAAGAACTTAGCTTAGGTTCCCACACTGTGTCCGGAAACACAGTCAGCATCGCTCCGACTTCGTTGGGGGGTGGTTTGAATTCGGAGTGTCCTTCTCCTAGATTGGTTGCCTGCCATGGCTGATGAGTCCGGTCTGCCCATGGTTTGAATTTAGAGTGTCCCTCTCCTAGACCGGTTGCCTGCCATGGCTGATGAGTCCGGTCTGCCCATTGTTTGAATTTAGAGTGTCCCTCTCCTAGACCGGTTGCCTGCCATGGCTGATGAGTCCGGTCTGCCCATGGTTTAAATTTAGAGTGTCCTTCTCCTAGACTGGTTGCCTGCCATGGCTGATGAGTCCGGTCTGCCCATGGTTTGAATTTAGAGTGTCCCTCTCCTAGACCGGTTGCCTGCCATGGCTGATGAGTCCGGTCTGCCCATGGTTTGAATTTAGAGTGTCCCTCTCCTAGACTGGTTGCCTGCCATGGCTGATGAGTCCGGTCTGCCCATGGTTTGAATTCAGAGTGTCCCTCTCCTAGACCGGTTGCCTGCCATGGCTGATGAGTCCGGTCTGCCCATGGTTTGAATTCAGAGTGTCCCTCTCCTAGACCGGTTGCCTGCCATGGCTGATGAGTCCGGTCTGCCCATGGTGTGAATTCAGAGTGTCCCTCTCCTAGACCGGTTGCCTGCCATGGCTGATGAGTCCGGTCTGCCCATGGTTTGAATTCAGAGTGTCCCTCTCCTAGACCGGTTGCCTGCCATGGCTGATGAGCCCGGTCTGCCCATGGTTTGAATTCAGAGTGTCCCTCTCCTAGACGGGTTGCCTGCCATGGCTGATGAGTCCGGTCTGCCCATGGTTTGAATTCAGAGTGTCCCTCTCCTAGACCGGTTGCCTGCCATGGCTGATGAGTCCGGTCTGCCCATGGTTTGAATTCAGTGTCCCTCTCCTAGACCGGTTGCCTGCCATGGCTGATGAGTCCGGTCTGCCCATGGTTTGAATTCAGAGTGTCCCTCTCCTAGACGGGTTGCCTGCCATGGCTGATGAGTCCGGTCTGCCCATGGTTTGAATTCAGAGTGTCCCTCTCCTAGACTGGTTGCCTGCCATGGCTGATGAGTCCGGTCTGCCCATGGTGTGAATTCAGAGTGTCCCTCTCCTAGACGGGTTGCCTGCCATGGCTGATGAGTCCGGTCTGCCAATGGTTTTATTTACATGAGTATCCTTCTCATGCCCCTTATGACTCGAGGAGAGTTTGCTGATATTTGTCTGACCTCTCTCCGTTGACCTGTCCAGCATGCGAGACGCTACCAGAAGTTTTGACACTCCCGCTGGCATAGCTCTCGGGGTCACAGAAGTACTCAAGCTCCCACACCTGGTCAAGGAATCAGCCGTGTGTGGAGAAAAAAAAGGGGCTAAATTAACATGTTCTTTTCTAAATTGCTTCCATTTTCCTTTGGCTTGAAAACAAGTCAGGTCTCTACCCAGTTGAGAAAACTGCGCTATTGGAATGAATGACCATTTTTCCGTATCAGTAGCCGTATGCAGCTTTCTTATCCATTCCAGCAGAAACGATTGCTGCATAATTTTAATGTCGGGCATACACAGGCCTCCTTTTTCAAAATTAGATTTTAACACACACCTTTTAACTTTTTCAACTGCTTTTTTGTTGGTAGTTTTTCTTTTCCACAAAAAGTGGTACAACATTGTGGTAACTCTGTTTAACACCTTCTCTGATAAATTAATTACTCTCATTACGTAAACTAATTGTGGAACGAGAAAACTATTTATAATACAAATTTTGCCTAAATATCCAAGATTCCTTCTATGCCACGTGCTTATGACGCGGCTCATGTTTTCAATACGGCTTTCCCAGTTTTCTGAGAGGTTTGATGCGGGTACACTATTACAGAAAAATATACCCAATAGCTTTATTTTATTTTTCCAATTTAAGTCAAAACATAACTCACCCCTCGCTATGCTCGATCCCAACCACGTTGCTTCTGTCTTTCTTGTATTCAAGACCGGAGATACTTGCAAACTGTTTTAAAATGTCTAAAGCAAGTTTAATATCGTCTCTGTCTCGTAAAAACAGTGTCACGTCATCCGCATATAGCGCTATTTTCAACAATGCATAAATATCTTCACTTTTATTAATTGGTATACCATGAACTCCGTTTTTCCCTCTCATTTTAATGGCTAATAATTCAATACCGAGTATGAAGGCCAAAGGAGAAAAACAGCATCCCTGTCTAATCCCGCCTTCTATCCTAATTTCTTCGCTAAGCCACCCACCGTATCCAATGCAGCTCCAGCTTTCTTTCATTAATATCTCTACGCATCTGACAAATTCGTTGCCAAACCCAAACTTGGAAAACACATACGTCATGTACTCTTGCGATATCGAATCAAAAGCTTTCTTAAAATCAACAGCAAGCATGGCGCCAGGTATATCATTTTGTTGAGCACTGTGTACCACGTCGTCAACCATTCTCAGTAGGACAGCCAGTCTTAATCAGCAGTATATCGTATCCGTGTGACTGGCTGGTGCTTAGTGTGTCAAAACATACTGTTGAGGATTTTCTCAGACTTTGCTAAAGCAAAAGTTTGTTTATGTAACGCCCAGTGGTGTACGTCACTGAATTTTGTATAATGTGTTTGTTATCTGTGTAGTACGTAGATCTGTTATAAGTGAATGTCTGCAGATTTTGTCAGGATGGCTACCGACAAACACGTGACTAAACAAACGACCATAAAAAATAAGGCAATCACAGAACCAACAAGCATGTAAACACGTGACTAAACACACGACCATAACACACAGGCAATCACAGAACCAACAAGCATGTAAACACGTGACTAAACACACGACCATAACACACAGGCAATCACAGAACCAACAAGCATGTAAACACGTGACTAAACACACGACCATAACAACACAGGCAATCACAGAACCAACAACCATGTAAACACGTGACTAAACACACGACCATAACAACACAGGCAATCACACAACCAACAACCATGTAAACACGTGACTAAACACACGACCATAACAACACAGGCAATCACAGAACCAACAACCATGTAAACACGTGACTAAACACACGACCATAACAACACAGGCAATCACAGAACCAACAACCATGTAAACACGTGACTAAACACACGACCATAACAACACAGGCAATCACAGAACCAACAGCCATGTAAACACGTGACTAAACACACGACCATAACAACACAGGCAATCACAGAACCAACAACCATGTAAACACGTGACTAAACACACGACCATAACAACACAGGCAATCACAGAACCAACAACCATGTAAACACGTGACTAAACACACGACCATAACAACACAGGCAATCACAGAACCAACAGCCATGTAAACACGTGACTAAACACACGACCATAACAACACAGGCAATCACAGAACCAACAACCATGTAAACACGTGACGAAACAAACGACCATAACAACACAGGCAATCACAGAACCAACAACCATGTAAACACGTGACTAAACACACGACCATAACAACACAGGCAATCACACAACCAACAACCATGTAAACACGTGACTAAACACACGACCATAACAACACAGGCAATCACACAACCAACAACCATGTAAACACGTGACTAAACACACGACCATAACAACACAGGCAATCACACAACCAACAACCATGTAAACACGTGACTAAACACACGACCATAACAACACAGGCAGTCACAGAACCAACAACCATGCAAACACGTGACTAAACAAACGACCATAAAAACACAGGCAATCACAGAACCAACAACCATGCAAACACGTGACGAAACAAACGACCATAAAAACACAGGCAATCACAGAACCAACAACCATGCAAACACGTGACGAAACAAACGACCATAAAAACACAGGCAATCACAGAACCAACAGCCATGTAAACACGTGACTAAACACACGACCATAAAAACACAGGCAATCACAGAACCAACAACCATGTAAACACGTGACTAAACACACGACCATAACAACACAGGCAGTCACAGAACCAACATCCATGTAATCACGTGACTAAACACACGACCATAACAACACAGGCAATCACAGAACCAACAACCATGCAAACACGTGACTAAACACACGACCATAACAACACAGGCAATCACAGAACCAACAACCATGTAAACACGTGACTAAACACACGACCATAACAACACAGGCAGTCACAGAACCAACATCCATGTAATCACGTGACTAAACACACGACCATAACAACACAGGCAATCACAGAACCAACAGCCATGTAAACACGTGACTAAACACACGACCATAACAACACAGGCAATCACAGAACCAACAGCCATGTAAACACGTGACTAAACACACGACCATAACAACACAGGCAATCACAGAACCAACAACCATGTAAACACGTGACTAAACACACGACCATAACAACACAGGCAATCACAGAACCAACAACCATGCAAACACTGATGAAAGAAACACCATGAAAACCAAAAGTAGGCTTCAGATTTATTCATCAGATAACAAAAAGTTACATGATTACAATACGATGCATGGGTTCTGTTCAGACAAGATATCTGCATGGCTTACTTTCAATCGTTCTGCCTTTCTGTGTAAGTCCTATTTTACCGAAAAAAGCGGGCATGACCCGCAGTTACCCTTAGAAAAATGCGCTACTGCAAAAGAAACTCTAAAATGGCTGACAATTTGGGCTGGGGTGCTGGGCCTGGGAACAATACAGACACAGAGTAAAACGACGCCCCTGTACTCGCCATGTGGTGACCTGGGACTGGGAACAATAAAGACACAGAGTAAAACGACGCCACTGTACTCGCCATGTGGTAACCTGTGACAAGGAACAATAAAGACACAGAGTATAACGACGCCCCTGTACTCGCCATGTGGTAACCTGGGACTGGGAACAATAAAGACACAGAGTATAACGACGCCCCTGTACTCGCCATGGGGTAACCTGGGACTGGGAACAATACAGACACAGAGTATAACGACGCCCCTGTACTCGCCATGGGGTGACCTTGGACTGGGAACAATAAAGACACAGAGTATAACGACGCCCCTGTACTCGCCATGGGGTAACCTGGGACTGGGAACAATACAGACACAGAGTATAACGACGCCCCTGTACTCGCCATGTGGTGACCTGGGACTGGGAACAATACAGACACAGAGTATAACGACGCCCCTGTACTCGCCATGTGGTGACCTGGGACTGGGAACAATACAGACACAGAGTATAACGACGCCCCTGTACTCGCCATGTGGTGACCTGGGACTGGGAACAATACAGACACAGAGTATAACGACGCCCCTGTACTCGCCATGTGGTAACCTGGGACTGGGAACAATAAAGACACCGAGTATAACGACGCCCCTGTACTCGCCATGTGGTGACCTGGGACTGGGAACAATAAAGACACAGAGTAAAACGACGCCCCTGTACTCGCCATGTGGTGACCTGGGACTGGGAACAATACAGACACAGAGTATAACGACGCCACTGTACTCGCCATGTGGTAACCTGGGACTGGGAACAATACAGACACAGAGTAAAACGACGCCCCTGTACTCGCCATGGGGTGACCTGGGACTGGGAACAATACAGACACAGAGTATAACGACGCCCCTGTACTCGCCATGTGGTGACCTGGGACTGGGAACAATACAGACACAGAGTATAACGACGCCCCTGTACTCGCCATGTGGTGACCTGGGACTGGGAACAATACAGACACAGAGTATAACGACGCCCCTGTACTCGCCATGTGGTGACCTGGGACTGGGAACAATACAGACACAGAGTATAACGACGCCCCTGTACTCGCCATGTGGTGACCTGGGACTGGGAACAATAAAGACACAGAGTATAACGACGCCCCTGTACTCGCCATGTGGTAACCTGGGACTGGGAACAATACAGACACAGAGTATAACGACACCCCTGTACTCGCCATGGGGTGACCTGGGACTGGGAACAATAAAGACACAGAGTATAACGACGCCACTGTACTCGCCATGTGGTAACCTGGGACTGGGAACAATAAAGACACAGAGTAAAACGACGCCCCTGTACTCGCCATGTGGTGACCTGGGACTGGGAACAATAAAGACACAGAGTAAAACGACGCCCCTGTACTCGCCATGTGGTGACATGGGACTGGGAACAATACAGACACAGAGTATAACGACGCCCCTGTACTCGCCATGTGGTAACCTGGGACTGGGAACAATAAAGACACAGAGTATAACGACGCCCCTGTACTCGCCATGTGGTGACCTGGGACTGGGAACAATAAAGACACAGAGTAAAACGACGCCCCTGTACTCGCCATGTGGTGACCTGGGACTGGGAACAATACAGACACAGAGTATAACGACGCCCCTGTACTCGCCATGTGGTGACCTGGGACTGGGAACAATACAGACACAGAGTAAAACGACGCCCCTGTACTCGCCATGTGGTGACCTGGGACTGGGAACAATACAGACACAGAGTATAACGACGCCCCTGTACTCGCCATGTGGTGACCTGGGACTGGGAACAATAAAGACACAGAGTAAAACGACGCCCCTGTACTCGCCATGTGGTGACCAGGGACTGGGAACAATACAGACACAGAGTATAACGACGCCCCTGTACTCGCCATGTGGTGACCAGGGACTGGGAACAATAAAGACACACAGTATAACGACGCCCCTGTACTCGCCATGTGGTGACCTGGGACTGGGAACAATACAGACACAGAGTATAACGACGCCCCTGTACTCGCCATGTGGTAACCTGGGACTGGGAACAATACAGACACAGAGTATAACGACGCCCCTGTACTCGCCATGTGGTGACCTGGGACTGGGAACAATACAGACACAGAGTATAACGACGCCCCTTCACTCGCCATGGGGTGACCTGGGACTGGGAACAATACAGACACAGTATAACGACGCCACTGTACTCGCCATGTGGTAACCTGGGACTGGGAACAATACAGACACAGAGTATAACGACGCCCCTGTACTCGCCATGTGGTAACCTGGGACTGGGAACAATAAAGACACAGAGTATAACGACGCCCCTGTACTCGCCATGGGGTAACCTGGGCCTGGGAACAATAAAGACACAGTATAACGACGCCACTTCACTCGCCATGGGGTGACCTGGGACTGCTAAAAGTCTGTTGTTTTCCTTGTTAGTTCAATCCACAGGGTCTGGTGTACCATTTAGACACTTAAGCCAGTTTGGTTGCCAAGACTCCGGAGGACAGTTTAGTGTTTACAACAGATAATTCGGTACAAGGCTAGGACCCGTCCACAGCCGTTGTGAAAAGTATTACTTCGACTCCAAGACTGGTGCACCACTTTGACACTTCAGCCGGTCTGGATGCCAAGACTCCCCCGAACCGAAAAGGAATAGAGGGGGGGGGGGGGGGGGGGTTGGTGCTTAACGTTCTCACAGGGAATTTCCTATCAGGGACATGTATGGGTGTAATGCTAAATCCCCCGAACCGCAATACTAGGGCATCCTTAACGTCCTCACAGACATTTTTATTTTAGGGACATGAGTTGATGATACGCTACAATTCCCCGAACCTCAACATCTTACGGCTTAAATAGCTGCCGGCTAAACGCCAACAGGAACTACGTCACTAAGGGAAGCTATTTTTTTCTGGAAACCCCCTTGCGAAAATCACAAAGTTTTGTCAAATGGTGGGATAGGGAGGGTCAAGGGGAGGACGAGGGTGTGGAGACTACGTCACTAAGGGGAGATCCCCTGCGAGGCAGACAAGCAGAAGAGGGGGAGGGAACGGAGGTCAGGGGTAGGATCAGGAGGGCAGTACTGACCGCCCCAACAATGGCAACCAGCCAGAACATCGCCAGTGCAGCTAATGCAAAAAGATGTAAACGTTAAATTTGTATAACCTCTATTATGGTCGACCGTGAGCTAAGCAAACCTTACCTACATTACCTCTCGATGAGGATTGGTTTTTAAGTGTTGATGTTTTAGTTTCAGATTAAATGTGTTATATCGCTTCACGTAACTTGTTTGGTCTTTCGTCAGGCCACAAAACCCAGCAGCTACATGTTTGAGATCCGCATGGTGGGAGATGTACCGCCTCTCGTCCTGGTGTCACGTGACAAAGCCGACATGTTGGACTGGATCTATACTCTCAACGCCGCCATTATGTTAATCAACGGTCCCGCTCGACATGTCAACTGTCCGTCACAGGGTAAGCTCTGACAGGGTCACCACGATAATAAACTGTCCGTCACAGGGTAAGCTCTGACAGGGTCGCCACGATAATCAACTGTCCGTCACAGGGTAAGCTCTGACAGGGTCACCACGATAATCAACTGTCCGTCACAGGGTAAGCTCTGACAGGGTCGCCACGACAATCAACTGTCCGTCACAGGGTAAGCTCTGACAGGGTCGCCACGACAATCAACTGTCCGTCACAGGGTAAGCTCTGACAGGGTCGCCACGATAATCAACAGTCCGTCACAGGGTAAGCTCTGACAGGGTCGCCACGATAATCAACTGTCCGTCACAGGGTAAGCTCTGACAGGGTCGCCACGTCAATCAACATTCCGTCACAGGGTAAGCTTTGACAGGGTCGCCACGACAATCAACAGTCCGTCACAGGGTCAGCTCTGACAGGGTCGCCACGATAATCAACTGTCCGTCACAGGGTAAGCTCTGACAGGGTCGCCACGATAATCAACAGTCCGTCACAGGGTAAGCTCTGACAGGGTCGCCACGATAATCAACAGTCCGTCACAGGGTAAGCTCTGACAGGGCCGCCACGATAATCAACAGTCCGTCACAGGGTAAGCTCTGACAGGGTCGCCACGACAATCAACAGTCCGTCACAGGGTAAGCTCTGACAGGGTCACCACGATAATCAACAGTCCGTCACAGGGTAAGCTTTGACAGGGTCTCCACGATAATCAACTGTCCGTCACAGGGTAAGCTCTGACATGGTCACCACGACAATCAACAGTCCGTCACAGGGTAAGCTCTGACAGGGTCGCCACGACAATACACTGTCCGTCACAGGGTAAGCTCTGACAGGGTCACCACGATAATCAACAGTCCGTCACAGGGTAAGCTCTGACAGGGTCACCACGATAATCAACAGTCCGTCACAGGGTAAGCTTTGACAGGGTCAACACGACAATCAACAGTCCGTCACAGGGTAAGCTCTGACAGGGTCGCCACGATAATTAACAGTCTGTCACAGGGTAAGCTCTGACAGTGTCACCACGATAATCAACAGTCCGTCACAGGCTAAGCTCTGACAGGGTCGCCATGATAATCAACTGTCCGTCACAGGGTAAGCTCTGACAGGGTCGCCACGACAATCAACAGTCCGTCACAGGGTAAGCTCTGACAGGGTCGCCACGACAATCAACAGTCCGTCACAGGGTAAGCTCTGACAGGGTCGCCACGATAATCAACAGTCCGTCACAGGGTAAGCTCTGACAGGGTCGCCACGACATTTAACAGTCCGTCACAGGGTAAGCTCTGACAGGGTCGCCACGACAATCAACAGTCCGTCACAAGTTAAGCTCTGACATGGTCGCCAAGATAATCAACAGTCCGTCACAGGGTAAGCTCTGACAGGGTCGCCACGATAATCAACAGTCCGTCACAGGGTAAGCTCTGACAGGGTCGCCACGATAATCAACTGTCCGTCACAGGGTAAGCTCTGACAGGGTCGCCACGATAATCAACAGTCCGTTTGAGGGTAAGCTTTGACAGGGCCACCTCGACAATCAACAGTACGTCACAGGGTAAGCTTTGACAGGGTCACCACGACAATCAACAGTCCGTCACAGGGTAAGATTTGACAGGGTCACCACGACAATCAACAGTCCGTCGCAGGGTAAGCTCTGACAGGGTCACCGCGACAATCAACAGTCCGTCACAGGGTAAACTTTGACAGGGTCGCCACGACAATCAACAGTCCGTCACAGGGTAAGCTCTGACAGGGTCACCACGACAATCAACAGTCCGTCACAGGGTAAGCTCTGACAGGGTCGCCACGACAATCAACAGTCCGTCACAGGGTAAGCTCTGACAGGGTCACCACGACAATCAACAGTCCGTCACAGGGTAAGCTCTGACAGGGTTACCACGACAATCAACAGTCTGTCACAGGGTAAGCTCTGACAGGGTCGCCACGATAATCAACAGTCCGTCACAGGGTAAGCTCTGACAGGGTCATTACGACAATCAACAGTCCGTCACAGGGTAAGCTCTGACAGGGTCGCCACGACAATCAACTGTCCGTCACAGGGTAAGCTCTGACAGGGTCACCACGATAATCAACAATCCGTCACAGGGTAAGCTCTGACAGGGTCATCACGATAATCAACAGTCCGTCACAGGGTAAGCTCTGACAAGGTCGCCACGATAATCAACAGTCCGTCACAGGGTAAGCTCTGACAGGGTCGCCACGATAATCAACAGTCCGTCACAGGGTAAGCTTTGACAGGGTCGCCACGACAACCAACTGTCCGTCACAGGGTAAGCTCTGACAGGGTCATCACGACAATCAACAGTCCGTCACAGGGTAAGCTTTGACAGGGTCGCCACGATAATCAACTGTCCGTCACAGGGTAAGCTCTGACAGGGTCGCCACGATAATCAACAGTTTGTCACAGGGTAAGCTCCGACAGGGTCGCCACGACAATCAACAGTCCGTCACAGGGTAAGCTCTGACAGGGTCGCCACGATAATCAACAGTCCGTCACAGGGTAAGCTCTGACAGGGTCGCCTGTTACTGATGAAATTTCAGGTATGCGTGTGTGTATAGAAAAAAATGCGTGCTCTACTCTGTTTACTATCTACTGTCACTCGCACACAACACTCAGACAAAGCACAAAGAATAAACACTCTCAATGCCCTTTGCCCTCGTTCCTGTAATGAATCACCACAACAATAATACAAACATGTTATTTCTCTTGCATTCTACAGATCACGTTCATTCATATACAAGAAGAATAATATCTTAACACACGTCGGAGACCAACTGTCTCACGTTAGATGAATGTTCCTGATCCACACCATTCTGCTATTGTTTACAGTTCCTGTTTACTACAGTGTCATGTTATGCACATCACGTGTCGCATAATTCCTAAATTGACGTCGTCTACGTCTCACACAATCTTCCTGTCGATTATGGTATCGGTGGCAGTTCACAATTCAGTGACTCCACAATAATGTTTCTTCGGTGGCAGTTCACTCGTATCGTAACTCCACGAACTTAACGGGTACATACCCGGGATACATACCACCCACGCAATACTGCTCGTGGTGGCTATGGGATGCGGCTTCACCCAGTTCCCAGTACTCCAGCGTTGCTACAACCCTGCGCTCTCGTAGCGCCAAGGAGGGGATGCCCATTCCTCTCTCTCTCCCCCTCTGCCAAGTGGTTCCATTCCTCACTCTGACCGGGGTGCTGCGTAAAAAGTTTAGGCTACCATAAGTCTCAATTCTTAGCTAAACTTTTCTACGAAATAATACTGCTATTCTTTTCCAACACCGTTCAACTATCTTATGCGGATATATCATTATGCGGATATATTATTTACACCAGCTCATTTCCAAGTAACTTCATTATCGAAAGAACATTCGACCTTCCTTTTCAAAATGGCTGACACAGCGGCGCACGCTTTTCCAGCCCAATTTACAACATGACTCTCCCAGTCATTTCACCAGTCAATATTATTGAGCAAAATATAATTGAATAAATACCTGTATCTTTACAGCCCAGAACCACCCATGGTTCGTCCGCACACTAGTCTCTCGGTGTCAGACCACAGTGTTCGGGAGCAGCGCTATCGCCCAACGCGCAGACATCAAAACACGTCTGTCTCGTCTGATTGCCAAGTACGCTCCTGCCCTTCAAACACCCGAAGCTAACCTCGTTTCCTAACATTGGCCAAAGCAGCCAATGAAAATGCGCCTTACAGAAATAGGTCACCCGTCCAGTCGTACTACTTCAAGTATGGCAAGCCAAACTGTACAACATTTGTTTACACCATCCAATACTAGATTATGTACAATCCATTTGTCACATCGCCACGACAATCAACAGTCCGTCACAGGGTAAGCTCTGACAGGGTCACCACGACAATCAACAGTCCGTCACAGGGTAAGCTCTGACAGGGTCACCACGACAATCAACAGTCCGTCACAGGGTAAGCTCTGACAGGGTCACCACGATAATCAACAGTCCGTCACAGGGTAAGCTCTTACAGGGTCACCACGACAATCAACAGTCCATCAGAGGGTAAGCTCTGACAGGGTCACCACGACAATCAACAGTCCGTCACAGGGTAAGCTCTGACAGGGTCACCGCGACAATCAACTGTCCGTCACAGGGTAAGCTCTGACAATGTCGCCACGACAATTAACAGTCCGTCACAGGGTAAGCTCTGACAGGGTCACCACGACAATCAACAAGCCCAGTAAACATGTGTTGAGGCGACTGGTCCCTGCACTGTATCCATTAGCATTGCATCATGTGACTGATCTGACCAACCAGAACTGATTTTAGCTGACCCTCTATACCGTATGGTAGTGAGGCCGGGACACTTTTTGTTTATCACTCTCAAAATTAGGAAGACAAAAAAAGTTCTAAATTCAAAGTACATGTATAAAGCTATGTTTCCAAATAGTGACACGACAGCGGCGACGGCAGCGACGAAAAGGCTGGCGGCATGCGAATCTTAGTGTTGGAGATTCCATTAAAAGCGGCGCGGCAGGCGGATTTTCTTTCTGGCTTGACTCCTGATAATGAATCGGTCACAATCTCACACAACTATGCTGTATTCAAGGTCAACTCTATTTGAAGCTACCAACATTGAAAAAGATGAAACATTAAATGCAAAACCCGTTTTTGTTCCAACAACATGCTCAAAAAGCGGAACGAACCCGGTGCCTTTGACAACCTATGAAGGAATTCTTGCTGGAAGATTTGCAGCTCAGTGAATACAAGTATCTGACGAAAAAACAGTTAAAATAGATTATACACCTGGTTGTAGGGGTCTTCCTCCAAAGGTTGTCAAAGGCACCGGGTTCGTTCTGATTTTGCAGAATTTTGTTGAAATAAAAGCAGGTTTTCACTTTAAATTTCTCGTCTTTTTTTGTCCTCACCAACATACGCAGCTTTAAATGTAGTTGACCTTGAATACAGCATGTTTTTGTTTGCTGTGATAGTGGTTCATTGTCAGGAGTCAAGCCAGAAAGAACAAAACATCCGCCTGCCGCGCCGCTTTAAATGGAAACACAAACACGAACATTCGCCTGCCGCGAGCCGTTTCGTCGCTGCCGACGCCGCCGTCGCATCGCTATTTGGAATCATAGTTTTAGCGTGGCTTATTCTATGGCATACCATTTTCAATGGTTTTAAATCATACACTTCACCATATAAAAGTACTGAAAGTCTATTTTGTTGGTCGGTGATGAACACCATGGCAAGACCCCCATCCTCACCCCCCACCCCCGCCCTGGGTGTGCCATGCAGACCTTCTCACTTGCAAATGGCATGGTCAAAGTTCCAAAGAATCAAATGAACGATGTTCAGAAAGAACTCTGTGATAAATAAGATGTCCAAGCGTTGTGGTGATGTCGGAAAGAACTCTCTGATAAATAAGATGTCCAAGCGCTGTGGTGATGTCGCAAAGAACTCTGTGATAAATAAGATGTCCAAGCGTTGTGTTGATGTCGGAAAGAACTCTGTGATAAATAAGATGTCCACGCGTTGTGGTGATGTCGGAAAGAACTCCGTTGTGGTGATGTCGGAAAGAACTCTGTGATAAATAAGATGTCCAAGCGTTGTGGTGATGTCGGAAAGAACTCTGTGATAAATAAGATGTCCAAGCGTTGTGGTGATGTCGCAAATAACTCTCTGATAAATAAGATGTCCTAGCGTTGTGGTGATGTCGCAAATAACTCTCTGATAAATAAAATGTCCTAGCGTTGTGGTGATGTCGCAAAGAACTCTGTGATAAATAAGATGTCCAAGCATTGTGGTGATGTCGCAAAGAACTCTGTGATAAATAAGATGTCCAAGCTTTGTGGTGATGTCGCAAATAACTCTCTGATAAATGAGATGTCCTATCGTTGTGGTGATGTCGGAAAGAACTCTGTGATGAATAAGATGTCCTAGCGTTGTGGTTATGTCGGAAAGAATTCTGTGATAAATAAGATGTCCAAGCATTGTGGTGATGTCGCGAAGAACTCTCTGATAAATAAGATGTCCAAGCGTTGTGGAAGAGTTGCGCCCCGCTGGGGTGACGTCAGGTGATGTCCGTTCACAGTGAGCCAAACAATAATAAGTTAAAACCAGCAGTCGCAGCGAATAACTGAATAATTATGATGTGTACATTATGCAGTGTCCGCTCGATATGATGCCTACCTCTTTCGAAATCCCGCACATCGGGGCCACGATTCACTGGTGATGGCCTGCAGTGTCCGCTCGATATGATGCCTACCTCTTTCGAAATCCCACACATCGGGGCCACGATTCACTGGTGATGGCCTGCAGAGATCGCTGAGCACGTGTATTTCTCAGCCTCCCATGACCTCAAGCAAAATTCACTTGGCAAAACACGTTGTCGGCTTTCACTGTCAGTTATTCGCTGCGATTGTTGGTTTTAACTGGTCGACCACGTGTTTGTGTTTGTCTCACTAAAGTGGGGTGCACCCCTAGTCTACATTTACTTCACATGTTTTGTTTTGTATTGTCTTGCTTTGATCATGTGTGTGTGTGTGTGTGTGTGTGTGTGTGTGTGTGTGTGTGTGTGTGTGTGTGTGTGTATGTGTGTGTGTGTCTGTGTGTGTGTGTGTGTTTGGGTGTGTGTGTGTGTGTGTGTGTTTGTGTGTGTGTGCACGGTGTGTGTGTGTGTTTGTTTGTGTGTGTGTGTGTTCAAATATCACGTGGCAGGAATGACCGGGGAAGCAAAACACCAGGCGGAGGACAGGACTGACCCCAGCACGTGCCAACAGTCCGGTCTGAGTGACGCAGAGGTAGGTGACAGCTTTGGTCAGTGGAGTTCTCTTCGCTCAATCACCGTGCTCTGCACTAAGGTGTCGTCCATAATGCAAAGCCAATGAAAACCGTCAAGCCAGATAGTATAAACATCGTAATGTCTCATGCGCTTGTCTGTTTCACGACACATAAGTTTGATCCAACCAACCCTTCAGTTGAGAAGGTGAGGGATCAGGTGGAGGTGGGAGAAGCAACACACAGCTGTGATGATGAGAGGGATGGGATACTGGTGTGATACGAAGACTAAAACACACCTGTGATGATGAGAGGCGGGATGGGGTAGGGGTGTGAGACTGAGAGTAAAACACAGCTGTGATGATGAAAGGGGTGGGGTAGTGGTGTGAGACGGAGGGGGAACCTACAGCTGTAATGATGAGAGGGATGGGATAATGGTGTGAGACGGAGGAGTAAAACACACACGTGATGATGAGAGGGATGGGGTAGTGGTGTGAGACGGAGGAGTAAAACACAGCTGTTGTGATTAGAGGGATGGGGGTAGTGGTGTGAGACGGAGGAGTAAAACACAGCTGAGATGATAAGAGAGATGGGGGTAGTGGTGTGAGACGGAGGAGTAAAACACAGCTGAGATGATAAGAGAGATGGGGGTAGTGGTGTGAGACGGAGGAGTAAAACACGGCTGTGATGATGAGAGGGATGGGGTAGTGGTGTGAGACGGAGGAGTAAAACACAGCTGAGATGATGAATCATTATTTAACGCTGTTGACGAGTCTGTGTTTGTGGAATGAAGTACTCTCTGTTGTTCTCTCCAGGTTAGCGCATAATTTGCTCTCTGTGACGCTAAAATACTAATCTGTATATGGTTTTTGCAGATAGGGAGAGAAAGACGAAAAGACGGCTGTTTTGTTGTTGTGAAAAGTCCATTGATTTTGTGCAGGCCCACGTGCTCGATGAGATATATAAAGATGACATGTTTAAAGGTGGAGGGTGAGGGGTAGCTGACATGTTTAGTGCACCGATGCTTTTCTGCATCCCTCTCATTATCTCAAGACTATATGCTTGTTGCAGAAGTGTGAGTGTGGCGTCATCTGTACCTCTGTTTTTCTTGTAGGCAAACTGAAAAGGGTCCATGAAAGGTTGTGTGCAGTTGAGAAGACGAGGCAGAAGGATGCGTTCAAATCATTTCATTACTACCGAAGTGAGGGCAACTGGACGATAGTCATTGAGCTGTTTGGGTCTACTGTTTTTAGGAACGGGACAGATGGTTGACTTTTTCCACACATCAGGAACAATACAGTCCCTGAGTGACCAAGTGAAAAGTTGACTGAAAACTACAGACAACTGTGCTGCACACCACTTCAAGGTCCTACCCCCAAGACCATCAGGACCAACAGCCTTACGCACCTTAAGTTTCTGAAAAACAGACTGCACCACATCACCCTCGATCTCGAAGTCGTCAGAAATTCTCTCTTTTAAGTTTAAAATGGTGTCATCTAAAACACTCCCTACATCGTCGCGTTCGAATCGGCAGTAAAACGAGTTCAGGTCCTGTGCCATGTTTTGTTGGTCTTCTAAAGGGAGAGTACAACTGGGTTTCTGTTTTGTTTGACCTGACAGAGTTTTCAACCCTTTCCACGCATCAGCGATATTCCCGTGCTGAAACTGCTCTTCGACCTTTTCTTTGTACGCTTTTTTTGCTTCTGAAATTTCTTTCCTAAGTTTTGCCTGCACACGCCTACGCTCGTCTTTATCACCAGATTGAAAGGCGATTTTCTTCTCATTGAGCGTGGCCTTCAACGCCTTCGTTATCCAGGGCTTGTTGTTGGGGAAAATTTTGACAGTTTTGGTTGGGATAACTGTATCTTCACAGAAAGTAATGTAGTCAGTAATCACATCCGCTGCTTCATTCACACTGTCACTAGACTCTAAAAACATATCCCAGTCAGTACATTCATAACATCCACGCAGCTGTTCGATGCTATCCTCAGACCACACTTTCACGGGTTTTTTCACAACATTTCCAGATTTGATTTTGGGTGTGTATGATGGGACAAGATGGACAGAATCATGATCAGATTTACCAATGGGGGGCAGTGCAAATGATTTGAAAGCATCAGGTACATTTCCATACAGCAGATCAATAGTTTTTTCTTTGCGTGTAGGGACTGTGACATATTGGTGAAATGAGGGCAAACAAGTGCAAAGGTCACAACTGTTGAAGTCGCCGGCAATAAAGTTCGGTGCATCAGGGGAGATCATCTGGAGTTCGCGCACTACGTCAGCGATCTGTGAAGCGGCACGTGCAGGGTCGGACTGCGGCGGTGTATAAATAACCGTGACGAATATCTGTCCAAACTCACGTGGCAGGTATCTAGGGCGCAGTGACACAGATAGCAGGTCAAGTTCGGGTGTGTTCAGTTGTTTTCTGACTGTCACATTGCTGCTACTGCACCAACGTTCATTGACGTAGAGACAAACACCCCCACCCCTCTGTTTACCACTGATCACGGCATCCCTGTCAGTTCTAAACGGTACACCAAAACCATCGATGGACACACTATCGTCACTGACCTTATCACAAAACCAAGTTTCTGATATACACAACAGACATGCATCTCTAAATTCTGTCATGTAATTAGCGTAGACCTGAAGTTCTTCGAGGTTGAGATTGTCAGATTTAGGCCTAATCGAACGCACGTTTGTCACAATCATAGAGGGGAGTGGGGGGCAGTGCTTGTTACGACGTAGTCTTCTTCTCACACCACCTCTCTTTCCTTTCTTGCTCTTCTTTTTCTTCTTCGTTCCTTTTTGGGTGTCTCCTTTCATTTCACGTGGAAAGTCTTGAAATGGGTGGGCTAGGGGGTCAGAGAACGAGCGAAAGCTCAACAGTATCTCACGACTGTAGCGTATCGAAGGTTGGGTGCCAGTACCCTGGCTATATTATATACTAGCAGTCAAACCCGGCTTCGCCCGGGTGTTAGCAGAACCCTAAAGCATGTTATGACATGTGTGCTTTCCATTAATTATCAGAGTTAATTACCTCCCTTATTTGGATAAGACAGTCAGAGTTACCTCCCTTTGCTTTTTGAAAATGTCAAGAACGGTCCGGTTAATTTTTTCTTCTTCGATTCTTCCCCTCGTAGGAGCAATAGCGAGTCTCTAATATTACTGGCATTATGTGCTTACTACAGGTGAACAGAAGGCACTGAACTGGCCTTGCACTATATAGGCTGTATTCAATAAAGCAGAGGTCCATAATATGAGAAAGTAAACAATAAATCAAGAAACTAAAACCCAGGTGCATATCTGCGGCTCCTAGGCATTGTTCATGCACACTACCTCGTTCCTGTCTCTTGCCATCTCTGAGGTATGGCGACCACAGACAGACAGACACACACACACACTTACATCCATTTAATACTCCGGAATATGACGTGAACCTGCTGAGGGATGCAGACGCGGCTTGTGCTTTGATGTGTTGTAGACGAAATGTAACCGTTTTAGTAGACATGCAGTGATGACATCGAGATTGCTATAATTCTTTTTTCTTTTAGGGGGTAAGGAAGGGGTTGGTGTGGTGGTGATGGGGGATGATGGGGGTGCTGGGGATGGTGGTTGGGTTGGTGTTGATGATGTAGGGCTAGTGGGAGTGGTAGTTGTGGAGTCGGCGGTGGTGGTGGGAATGGGGGTGGTGGTGGTGGGGGGTCGGATCTGGGGATTGAAAGGGGGGGGGGGGGATTTTTTTTTAGAAGAGCTAAGCCACAACTAAAAGTTTCTCTCTTCGGGGGAGGGAGGCGGAGGAGGATTGGAGGGCTGGCAGCGCAGCGGCGTCGGCAGCGGCGGTGGTGGTCAGGTGCACATCTTCACAGTCACAAGAGTGCACATGCACATCGTCTTCCTGCCCCCTCCCTTCTCGGAGCTTTGGCGATCACAGACAGACAGACACAGTCAGGCCCGGCTTCGCCCGGGTGTTTCTGCTCTCCCCTCTCCGGCTCAGAAACCTCTCGGATCTTATTCCAATGTGGATAAGAGGCAAGGCAAGTTTCTATTTGGTTCAACGTGTTCTTCGTGATTTGTTTACCCCTTCTCACACCCACTGTAGTTACCGTCTGATCAAAGAACGCATACCTCATGAGTGAGCGCGTCATACCTTTTTGAACAGGGGAGAGAAATCTGTAAATTCTCCTGATCTTTCACTGAGGCGATCGTTTCGTAAACATTATTCGCGATGATCTGGAAGGCAGGGAGGGGGAGCAGGGGGCAGGGTTAGTGTGTGTGTGTGTGTGTGTGGGGGGGGGGGGCGGCGGGATGATAGCGGGCGGAGGGTAACCCTTGAGAATGACACGGTATACTGGTTTGATGAGAGTTACCTCCCTTCCGTGGGTGACAAAGCATGACTTCCCTCCCTTGCACTATGTAGACTGTATTGATAGATGGGGAGGGTCATTATACGAGGAAGGAAACAATGTCTGGAGAAACTAAAACCCAGGTGCACATTTGTGGGTCCAGGGCAGTGTGCATGCAAAATATCTTGTGCTTATCTTTTGCCATCTCTGAGGTATGGCGACCACAGACACACACACAGACAGACACTCTCTTTTATTTATATGTACTAGCAGTTAAGCCCGGCTTCGCCCGGGAGTAAGCGGAGCCCTGTAGCAATTTAAGACGCTCGCTATCCCATTATCATTAGCTTTACCTCCTTTGTTTGGATACAAAAAAAAGAGTTATCTCCCTTACCTTCTAGAAATTTCCGGAACTGTCCAGTTAATTTTTCATTCTTCATTTCTTCCCCTCATAGGAGCAATTATAGCGAGTCTCTAATATCACTGGCATGATGTGCTTGCTACAGGTGAACAGTTATCTCCCTTACCTTCTAGAAATTTCCGGAACTGTCCAGTTAATTTTTCATTAGTTAAGCCCGGCTTCGCCCGGGAGTAAGCGGAGCCCTGTAGCAATTTAAGACGCTCGCTATCTCATTATCATTAGCTTTACCTCCTTTGTTTGGATACAAAAAAAGAGTTATCTCCCTTACCTTCTAGAAATTTCCGGAACTGTCCAGTTAATTTTTCATTGCTTCGCCCGGGAGTAAGCGGAGCCCTGTAGCAATTTAAGACGCTCGCTATCCCATTATCATTAGCTTTACCTCCTTTGTTTGGATACAAAAAAAGAGTTATCTCCCTTACCTTCTAGAAATGTCCGGAACTGTCCAGTTAATTTTTCATTCTTCATTTCTTCCCCTCATAGGAGCAATTATAGCGAGTCTCTAATATCACTGGCATGATGTGCTTGCTACAGGTGAACAGTAGGCACTGAACTGGTCTTGCACCATATAGGCTGTATTCAATAAATGGGAGGTCCATAATCTGAGAAAGAAAACAATGAATCAAGAAACTAAAACCCAGGTGCACATCAGCGGCACCTAGGGAGTGTACGTGCACACTATCTTGTTCCTGCCTCTTGCCATCTCAGAGGTATGGCGACCACAGACAAAAAAGAGTTATCTCCCTTACCTTCTAGAAATTTCCGGAACTGTCCAGTTAATTTTTCATTCTTCATTTCTTCCCCTCATATGAGCAATAGCAAGTCTCTAATATCACTGGCATGATGTGCTTGCTACAGGTGAACAGTAGGCACTGAACTGGTCTTGCACCATATAGGCTGTATTCAATAAATGGGAGGTCCATAATCTGAGAAAGGAAACAATGAATCAAGAAACTAAAACCCAGGTGCACATCAGCGGCACCTAGGGAGTGTACGTGCACACTATCTTGTTCCTGCCTCTTGCCATCTCAGAGGTATGGCGACCACAGACAAAAAAGAGTTATCTCCCTTACCTTCTAGAAATTTCCGGAACTGTCCAGTTAATTTTTCATTCTTCATTTCTTCCCATCATAGGAGCAATAGCAAGTCTCTAATATCACTGGCATGATGTGCTTGCTACAGACAAAAAAGAGTTATCTCCCTTACCTTCTAGAAATTTCCGGAACTGTCCAGTTAATTTTTCATTCTTCATTTCTTCCCCTCATAGGAGCAATAGCAAGTCTCTAATATCACTGGCATGATGTGCTTGCTACGCACAAAAAAGAGTTATCTCCCTTACCTTCTAGAAATTTCCGGAACTGTCCAGTTAATTTTTCATTCTTCATTTCTTCCCCTCATAGGAGCAACAGCGAGTCTCTAATATCACTGGCATGATGTGCTTGCTACAGGTGAACAGTAGGCACTGAACTGGTCTTGCACCATATACTGATATAGGCTGTATTCAATAAATGGGAGGTCCATAATCTGAGAAAGGAAACAATGAATCAAGAAACTAAAACCCAGGTGCACATCTGCGGCACCTAGGGAGTGTACGTGCACACTATCTTGTTCCTGCCTCTTGCCATCTCAGAGGTATGGCGACCACAGACAGACAGACAGACAGACACTCTCTTTTATTATATGTATAGACTAGCAGTAAATTCTTGTGATCTTTCATTGAGGCGATCGTTTCGTAAACATTATTCGCGATGATCTGGAAGGCAGGGAGGGGGAGCAGGGGGCAGGGTTAGTGTGTGTGTGTGTGGATGGGGGGGGCGGTGGGATGTGTGTGTGTGGATGGGGGGGGCGGCGGGATGATAGCGGGCGGGGGGTGACCCTTGAGAATGACACGGTATACTGGTTTGATGAGAGTTACCTCCCTTCCGTGGGTGACACAGCATGACTTACCTCCCTTGCACTATACAGACTGTATTGATAGATGGGGAGGGTAATTATCCGAGGAAGGAAACAATGTCTGGAGAAACTAAAACCCAGGTGCACATCTGCGGCACCTAGGGAGTGTACGTGCACACTATCTTGTTCCTGCCTCTTGCCATCTCAGAGGTATGGCGACCACAGACAGACAGACACACACACAGACAGACAGACAGTAGTCAGGCCCGGCTTCGCCCGGGTGTTTCTGACCTCTCCTCTCTCACAAACCTCTAGAATCTTATTCCAATGTGGATAAAAAAAAAATTTAAGTGTGAGTTCATACATTTGGATTTATAGGCAAGGCAAGTTTCTATTTCGTTCAACGTGTTCTCCGTGATTGGTGTACCCCTTCTCACACCCACTTTAGTTGCGGTCTGATCAAACCACGCATACGTCATGAGTGAGGGCGTCATACTGTATTGAACAGGGGAGAGAAGTCTGTAAATTCCCGTGATCTCTCCCTGAGGCGATCGTTTCGTAAACAGTGTCTGGAAAATTCGAGAGACAGACTGTATTATGTGCGATGATTGGAAAGGGGGGGGGGGGTGTTGTGAGTGTGTGTGTGTGTGGGGGGTGATAGCGGGCAGCCCTTGAGAATGACACGGTATACTGGTTTGATAATAGTTACCTCCCTTCCATGGGTGAGAAAGCATGACTTACCTCTCTTGCACTATATAGCCTGTATTCATTAATGGGGAAGGTCATTATCCGAGGAAGGAAACAATGTCTGGAGAAACTAAAACCCAGGTGCATATCTGTTCAGGGCAGTGTGCATGCACACTTGATTGTTCCTACCTTTTGCCATCTCTGAGGTATGGCGACCACAGACACACAAACACACACACTGACTTACATCCATTCTTATATAGCCCGGCTTCGCGAGTTACCTCCATTCCGTGAATAACAAAGAAAGAGTTACCTCCCTTTAATTCTAGAACCTTCCTAAAAATTCTAGCTCATTGCTAAATCAGTTACTACCACCAACATCATTTTACCGTTTATTGTTAAAGAAATAACTTTCACATGAGTTATCTCCCTTCCTTGGGAACATTCTAGATACGTGAGTAGTGAGGACCCGCGGTGTGTTTCTGATCTCCCAATCACCAGACATGCCTGCATAATCAGAGTTGCCTCCCTACTATGTATAACCAAGTAAGAGTTACCTCCCTTCGCTTCTAGACATTTCAGGAACTGTCTGGTCATTGTTCTTTCTTAATTTCTTCCCGTCATAGGAGCAATAGAGAGTCTCTAATATCACTGGCATGATGTGCTTGCTATATGTGAACGCTAGGCTCTGAACGGGTCTTGCAATTTATAGGCTGTTATTGAAGGGGAGGTTCATAATCTGAGGAAGGAAACAATGAATCAAGAAAATAAACCCCAGGTGCACATCTGCGGCTCATAGGCAGTGTGCATGCACACTATCTTGTTCTTGTCTCTTACCATCTCTGGGGTAAAGCGACCACAGATACACACGCACACACACACACACACACACACACACACACACACACTGCGGCGTCGGCAGCGGCGGTGGTGGTCAGGTGCACATATCTTCACAGTCACAGGAGTGCACATGCACGACATCGTCTTCCCGCCCCCTCCCTTCTCGGAGCTTTGGCGATCACAGACAGACACACACACACACACACAGACAGACAGACACTCTCTTTTATTTATATGTATGTATAGATGTATAGATAGATTATCAAAGATTTGTTTACACTGATTATTCAGGGCCCGGCTTCGCCCGGGGGTGGCCTCAAAAGCATTGAAAGGCATGTGCTGCTCACTGAGAGTGTCACAATATATATTCAATTCCTACTTACATGGTTTTTGAGTCACTTGAGAAAAAGTGACTCTATGTAATCGGTCAGTGTTAGTCTGTCCGGCCGGCCGGCCGGCCGTCCGTAGACACCACCTTAACGTTGGACTTTTCTCGGAAACTATCAAAGCGATCGGGCTCATATTTTGTTTAGTCGTGACCTCCAATGACCTCTACACTTTAACGATGGTTTCGTTGACCTTTGACCTTTTTCAAGGTCACAGGTCAGCGTCAAAGGAAAAATTAGACATTTTATATCTTTGACAAAGTTCATCGGATGTGATTGAAACTTTGTAGGATTATTCTTTACATCAAAGTATTTACATCTGTAGCCTTTTACGAACGTTATCAGAAAAACAAGGGAGATAACTAGCCTTTTCTGTTCGGCAACACACAACTTAACGTTGGACTTTTCTCGGAAACTATAAAAGTGACCGGGCTCAAATTTTATGTGAACGTGACTCCCAGTGACCTCTACACTTTGACGTCTGCTTTGGTGACCTTTGACCTTTTTCAAGGTCACAGGTATGTCTTGAAGGAAAAAAATTGAAATATCATATCTCTGAAACTATTCATCGGATTTGATTCAAACTTTATAGGATTATTCATTGTGTTGTGAATAGCAATTTCTTCCTGTCCATCTGATGCCTCATATAATATTCAGAACTGCGAAAGTGACTCGATCGAGCGTTTGCTCTTCTTGTTATAGAATGAGTTACCTCCCTTTCTTGAGAAAATTCCAGATAATTGACCTGCAGGTTCAACTGATCATGCTACACCCGTAGATGCGATGTGTTGGTGTGATAAGAGTTACCTCCTGTCCATGGATAACAAAGCACGAGTTACCTCCCTTAGCTTCTAGAAATTTCTCGAACTGTCCAGTTAATTTTCTTTCTTCATTTCTTCTCCTTATAGGAGCCATACAGAGTCTCTAATATGCCTGGCATAGTGTGCTTACTACATGTGAACACCAGGCACTGAACTGGCCTTGCATTATATAGGCTGTATTCAATAAATGGGAGGTTCATAATCTGAGAAAGGAAACAATAAATCAAGAAACTAAAACCCAGGTGCACATCTGCGGCTCCTAGGGAGTGTGCATGCACATCGTCTTCCTGCCCCCTCCCTTCTCGGAGCTTTGGCGATCACAGACAGACAGACAGACACACACACACACAGACAGACAGACACTCTCTTTTATTTATATGTACTAGCAGTTAAGCCCGGCTTCGCCCGGGAGTAAGCGGAGCCCTGTAGCAATTTAAGACGCTCGCTATCCCATTATCATTAGCTTTACCTCCTTTGTTTGGATACAAAAAAAAGAGTTATCTCCCTTACCTTCTAGAAATTTCCGGAACTGTCCAGTTAATTTTTCTTTCTTCATTTCTTCCCCTCATAGGAGCAATAGCGAGTCTCTAATATCACTGGCATGATGTACTATCTTGTTCCTGCCTCTTGCCATCTCAGAGGTATGGCGACCACAGACAAAAAAGAGTTATCTCCCTTACCTTCTAGAAATTTCCAGAACTGTCCAGTTAATTTTTCATTCTTCATTTCTTCCCCTCATAGGAGCAATAGCAAGTCTCTAATATCACTGGCATGATGTGCTTGCTACAGACAAAAAAGAGTTATCTCCCTTACCTTCTAGAAATTTCCGGAACTGTCCAGTTAATTTTTCATTCTTCATTTCTTCCCCTCATAGGAGCAATAGCAAGTCTCTAATATCACTGGCATGATGTGCTTGCTACAGGTGAACAGTAGGCACTGAACTGGTCTTGCACCATATAGGCTGTATTCAATAAATGGGAGGTCCATAATCTGAGAAAGGAAACAATGAATCAAGAAACTAAAACCCAGGTGCACATCTGCGGCACCTAGGGAGTGTACGTGCACACTATCTTGTTCCAGCCTCTTGCCATCTCAGAGGTATGGCGACCACAGACAAAAAAGAGTTATCTCCCTTACCTTCTAGAAATTTCCGGAACTGTCCAGTTAATTTTTCATTCTTCATTTCTTCCCCTTATAGGAGCAATAGCAAGTCTCTAATATCACTGGCATGATGTGCTTGCTACAGGTGAACAGTTATCTCCCTTACGTTCTAGAAATTTCCGGAACTGTCCATTTAATTTTTCATTCTTCATTTCTTCCCCTCATAGGAGCAATAGCAAGTCTCTAATATCACTGGCATGATGTGCTTGCTACAGGTGAACAGTAGGCACTGAACTGGTCTTGCACCATATAGGCTGTATTCAATAAATGGGAGGTCCATAATCTGAGAAAGGAAACAATGAATCAAGAAACTAAAACCCAGGTGCACATCTGCGGCACCTACGGAGTGTACGTGCACACTATCTTGTTCCTGCCTCTTGCCATCTCAGAGGTATGGCGACCACAGACAAAAAAGAGTTATCTCCCTTACCTTCTAGAAATTTCCGGAACGGTCCAGTTAATTTTTTATTCTTCATTTCTTCCCCTCATAGGAGCAATAGCAAGTCTCTAATATCACTGGCATGATGTGCTTGCTACAGGTGAACAGTAGGCACTGAACTGGTCTTGCACCATATAGGCTGTATTCAATAAATGGGAGGTCCATAATCTGAAAAAGGAAACAATGAATCAAGAAACTAAAACCCAGGTGCACATCTGCGGCACCTAGGGAGTGTACGTGCACACTATCTTGTTCCTGCCTCTTGCCATCTCAGAGGTATGGTGACCACAGACAGACACACAGACAGACAGACACTCTCTTTTATTTATATGTATAGATGTATAGATTCCTGTCTTGCAGGGCTCTGGAACACTGCAGCTAGCGTCAGCCATTACAACAGCTGTCCTGTTATATTATATATTCCTGTCTTGCAGAGCTCTGGAACACTGCAGCAAGCTTCTATGTCAAAAAAGGAAGGATGGCTGCACGGTGCATTTTGGAGTATGGGGCGAGTAAAGGTTAGTACCGTATATACGTCTTGCTTGCGGGTGTTGTGTCTTCATTTATTTGCGATTTATTTACAGCGCTTTTTTTTTCTTGAACTTCCTGTGAGGTCGGTCCTGGAAGGTCTGCTTATTGTTATACGACACTTGTTTTATTTACAATAATGTACTGCACCGTGCTTTACTGTTTTACAATTAGGATGTACTAGCGATCGGCTTTTCCCAAGTTTAAGCTGAGCACCAGGCTCTTTGTTTAGTTTCAACCTCAGAAAGATTGTTAAAAAAAGAATGAATGAATGATTGAATGAATTAATGGGGAAAAAACAAAGAAAAAAACTGATATAAAAAACCACGTTTCCCAACAAGGCATCGTCTCTCTGTTGTTGTATTTCCTGTACAATCGTGAAGGCCAGCATGATTTGTGACAGTGCTGTTATCAGTCAGATTTGCCCTTTGCAAAAATGGAGGCCACACTGTCAAGGCCACTTATTGTAATCAATTACATTGACATTTTTGTCATACAATCTTTAACATGCTCCACACTATGGCTTTGCCTTTTGTTTTGTATTTTGAAAACCCGTTCATGAAAGAAACCCTTCAAACACAAATTGCTCGTACGTGTTTGACTTAAAAAAAAAAATTTCACGTACAGTCTAATAGCTTATTAACTTGTGTCCTGTAGGGCAGCTAGTGTTTGAATAGCTTAATTTGGTGACGTCAATTGTTTTACATAAAACCTGGATTTGATACGGGTTTCTACGGTGATAAAAACTAGGACTTGCAATGTGTTATACATTGACACATGAATATTGCATTAATGGTTTCAAAACACACTTTAGCATGTAAAAGTATGAACAACTTATTTGTTTGACAACTTGATCAAAGATATACATTTGGTTGAGTTGCTTCTGACTTGACATGTCTTCGAAGGTCGATATCAACTTTCATCAATTGATGTTAAGATAATGTGTTCATATGTCCATATGTCTTTATGACCATTGTAGTAAATCCTGTGACTAATTAATCTGACCAATCAGCACTGATTTTAGGGGATCCTCTCGAAGTAATGACATACTGGCCGGGACCCTCTCTGTTTATGCCTTTCCAAAACTAATGCAAGGCAGAGTACATTAGGTGACTTTTTTTCGAGGAAAGACGCTTTTTGATCATTAATGGTGTGTGTGTGTGTGTGCGTGTGTGTGTGTCTGTCTGTGTGTCTGTCACGTTTCAATATATCACAAAAGGTGATTATGAACGGTTAGTTACTACTAACTAACTAACCAACCATACCACGATCCACTCTCGCAGTCATACAAATAAATAGAATCAACCAAAGTATAAGTTTCAGACGCCTGTTTATGTACTAACTCGCCACCTCCCTCGAGACTTCACTCCAAAAGATGTTTTACGTTTAAAACGCAAAATGCAGGTCACTGACAAAAATGCCAGTCAAAGTTTAGAAAATGATAATAACACGCTGATCCCGTGTATAGATAGGAAAATAATAGCTGTCTGTAAAAGAGCTGGTTTATGCAGGTGTCACACACCCCACGTTGTCACTACTCGAATGTAATCATGAATATACAAGATGACAAGGCGGTATAAGGGCGCAATAGCACTGTGCACTTAGCTTTATGCCACTGAGTGGGCGACCCGTGAATAGTCTATCTCCACAACTGCTCCGTCGAATGAAGTGCCGGTTGGCGTTGAACGAAGCAGGGAATAGTGGAGATATCAGGCGCCTCACTCAGTCGCTTAAGATCCTCCCCGTAGTCTACCAGAAAAATATAGTAGACGTGTAGTTGGTGGGACGACGACAGCGACAGCAACCGCCAGTACACCAGAACACCAGGTTACAGCAAGTAGACAGGTTACAGCAAGTAGGCAGGTTACGTAGACAGCCTGTTACGTAGACCGTAGTATATTAGACACCGGTAAATAGGCTGCAACAAAAAGCATTTGTGCACTAAACATTCCACGCTACCCTTCACACAACACCTTTAAACATGTCACCTTTACATATTTCATCGAGCATTTTCCTTCCTTCTCTCCATATCTGCAAAAACCATATACAGATTATTATCTTAGCGTCACAAAGAGCAAATTATGCGCTAACCTGGAAAGAACAACCGAGAGTATTTAATTCCACAAACACAGACTCGTCAACAGCGTTGAATAATGATTTATTACCTCAACAGCCTATGTAAGTAGCTCTCCTTTAAGCGAGTCCGCTCCCTCGTATGGCTAACCATCCGACTCTTGCTGAATTACTTCATGCGTGGGATAAAAATCCCCCGCTCAGCTAAGAATCAACCTGCCAACCTTGTTGACCCGCACAGGTAACACAGCTAAGAATCAACCTGCCAACCTTGTTGACCCGCACAGGTAACACAGCTAAGAATCAACCTGTCAACCTTGTTGACCCGCACAGGTAACACAGCTAAGAATCAACCTGTCAACCTTGTTGACCCGCACAGGTAACACAGCTAAGAATCAACCTGTCAACCTTGTTGACCCGCACAGGTAACACAGCTAAGAATCAACCTGTCAACCTTGTTGACCCGCACAGGTAACACAGCTAAGAATCAACCTGTCAACCTTGTTGACCCGCACAGGTAACACAGCTAAGAATCAACCTGTCAACCTTGTTGACCCGCACAGGTAACACAGCTAAGAATCAACCTGTCAACCTTGTTGACCCGCACAGGTAACACAGCTAAGAATCAACCTGTCAACCTTGTTGACCCGCACAGGTAACACAGCTAAGAATCAACCTGGCAACCTTGTTGACCCGCACAGGTAACACAGCTAAGAATCAACCTATCAACCTTGTTGACCCGCACAGGTAACACAGCTAAGAATCAACCTGTCAACCTTGTTGACCCGCACAGGTAACACAGCTAAGAATCAACCTGCCAACCTTGTTGACCCGCACAGGTAACACAGCTAAGAATCAACCTGTCAACCTTGTTGACCCGCACAGGTAACACAGCTAAGAATCAACCTGTCAACCTTGTTGACCCGCACAGGTAACACAGCTAAGAATCAACCTGCCAACCTTGTTGACCCGCACAGGTAACACAGCTAAGAATCAAAACCTGCCAACCTTGTTGACCCGCACAGGTAACACAGCTAAGAATCAACCTGCCAACCTTGTTGACCCGCACAGGTAACACAGCTAAGAATCAACCTGCCAACCTTGTTGACCCGCACAGGTAACACAGCTAAGAATCAAAACCTGCCAACCTTGTTGACCCGCACAGGTAACACAGCTAAGAATCAAAACCTGCCAACCTTGTTGACCCGCACAGGTAACACAGCTAAGAATCAACCTGCCAACCTTGTTGACCCGCACAGGTAACACAGCTAAGAATCAACCTGCCAACCTTGTTGACCCGCACAGGTAACACAGCTAAGAATCAACCTGTCAACCTTGTTGGCCCGCACAGGTAACACAGCTAAGAATCAACCTGTCAACCGTGTTGACCCGCACAGGTAACACAGCTAAGAATCAACCTGTCAACCTTGTTGACCCGCACAGGTAACACAGCTAAGAATCAACCTGTCAACCTTGTTGACCCGCACAGGTAACACAGCTAAGAATCAACCTGTCAACCTTGTTGACCCGCACAGGTAACACAGCTAAGAATCAACCTGGCAACCTTGTTGACCCGCACAGGTAACACAGCTAAGAATCAACCTGTCAACCTTGTTGACCCGCACAGGTAACACAGCTAAGAATCAACCTGTCAACCTTGTTGACCCGCACAGGTAACACAGCTAAGAATCAACCTGCCAACCTTGTTGACCCGCACAGGTAACGCAGCTAAGAATCAAAACCTGCCAACCTTGTTGACCCGCACAGGTAACACAGCTAAGAATCAACCTGCCAACCTTGTTGACCCGCACAGGTAACACAGCTAAGAATCAACCTGTCAACCTTGTTGACCCGCACAGGTAACACAGCTAAGAATCTACCTGTCAACCTTGTTGACCCGCACAGGTAACACAGCTAAGAATCAACCTGTCAACCTTGTTGACCCGCACAGGTAACACAGCTAAGAATCAACCTGTCAACCTTGTTGACCCGCACAGGTAACACAGCTAAGAATCAACCTGGCAACCTTGTTGACCCGCACAGGTAACACAGCTAAGAATCAACCTATCAACCTTGTTGACCCGCACAGGTAACACAGCTAAGAATCAACCTGTCAACCTTGTTGACCCGCACAGGTAACACAGCTAAGAATCAACCTGCCAACCTTGTTGACCCGCACAGGTAACACAGCTAAGAATCAACCTGTCAACCTTGTTGACCCGCACAGGTAACACAGCTAAGAATCAACCTGTCAACCTTGTTGACCCGCACAGGTAACACAGCTAAGAATCAACCTGCCAACCTTGTTGACCCGCACAGGTAACACAGCTAAGAATCAAAACCTGCCAACCTTGTTGACCCGCACAGGTAACACAGCTAAGAATCAACCTGCCAACCTTGTTGACCCGCACAGGTAACACAGCTAAGAATCAACCTGCCAACCTTGTTGACCCGCACAGGTAACACAGCTAAGAATCAAAACCTGCCAACCTTGTTGACCCGCACAGGTAACACAGCTAAGAATCAAAACCTGCCAACCTTGTTGACCCGCACAGGTAACACAGCTAAGAATCAACCTGCCAACCTTGTTGACCCGCACAGGTAACGCAGCTAAGAATCAACCTGCCAACCTTGTTGACCCGCACAGGTAACACAGCTAAGAATCAACCTGTCAACCTTGTTGGCCCGCACAGGTAACACAGCTAAGAATCAACCTGCCAACCTTGTTGACCCGCACAGGTAACACAGCTAAGAATCAACCTGTCAACCTTGTTGACCCGCACAGGTAACACAGCTAAGAATCAACCTGTCAACCTTGTTGACCCGCACAGGTAACACAGCTAAGAATCAACCTGTCAACCTTGTTGACCCGCACAGGTAACACAGCTAAGAATCAACCTGGCAACCTTGTTGACCCGCACAGGTAACACAGCTAAGAATCAACCTGTCAACCTTGTTGACCCGCACAGGTAACACAGCTAAGAATCAACCTGTCAACCTTGTTGACCCGCACAGGTAACACAGCTAAGAATCAACCTGCCAACCTTGTTGACCCGCACAGGTAACACAGCTAAGAATCAAAACCTGCCAACCTTGTTGACCAGCACAGGTAACACAGCTAAGAATCAACCTGCCAACCTTGTTGACCCGCACAGGTAACACAGCTAAGAATCAAAACCTGCCAACCTTGTTGACCCGCACAGGTAACACAGCGAAAAGTTTTCTCTCCTTTGTGGTTCCGTGAAGCCCTACTGTACCATGCAGAACGGCACTCTGACTTAACAAAATGTCACCGAGTGAAGCCCTACTGTACCATGCAGAACGGCACTCTAACTTAACACAATATGTCACCGAGTGAAGCCCTACTGTACCATGCAGAACGGCACTCTGACTTAACACAATATGTCACCGAGTGAAGCCCTACTGTACCATGCAGAACGGCACTCTGACTTTTTTTTTTTTTTTTTTTTTTTTTTTTTTTTTCCCTTACACCTGTTCCTTGTCCCGGTGTGCTCTCACGCCGCCCCGTCCCTGCACTCACTGCTCCATCCACATCTGAATTTCGTTCCGCTGCCAGACTTGCCGATTTCACAGACGCTCCAGGAAGGGATGTCGGGTCGTTGCGGTAGGCTACCCTCGGAAGATGACACTGCACTTCTGCTGAGTCACTTCGACGGTGTTCAGTAGTGGGTCTGTCCCGAGCTAACGGACGCAGCCCACTACCTACTATGCCCCCTACTAACGACATTGACTTCTAAGTCGCGGAGCCAGACTGAGTGAGGGTCCCCCCCCCCCCCCCCCAGAGAGCCACCACGTCCCTCCGTCGACCCCCGTTGAAGACTGACAGCAGAAGTACTTTTCAGGGAAGGATGGAACAGGAACACTGAGACCAAGGTCACCATGAGAGCTCCGGGCATGAAGGGCCACAAGAGCAAGGACAATTTATAATTTTTGGATGATTAATGAGATGAGGATGATTATAATGATGATGCTATGGATGCAGAACGGCACTCTCACTTAAAACAATATGTCACCGAGTGAAGAAGACCATCTAACTTCAGGATGGAGGAAAACGATCTTTCTCTGTCGCTGCCCTGTGTTCGAGTGTCCTTTTCATGTCTTCCCCAAACAACCTGAAAACATCACGTGACTCCGCGTGTCACATACCCAGTACAGTTGCAGTCGATTTCGCCAAGCAAGCAAAATCACGCACGTGGAACTCCTGCAAAACGAAATCCCCGTGCTCGGCTATGCTTTGTCAGCGGTTTCATACCGTCACCCCGACTCAAGCACAGGCGCTTTCCATCACAATTGGAGATAAGCACTCGACAGAGTGTTCCTTTCTCCGTCCCTGTCACTAAATCGTGACAGTGTCTGTGTTTCTGTTCGTGTCTTTTTGTTTTCAATACAGAATATTTGTTTTCTTTAACCAGCAACATTGGCACATTGAGAGATACTGTGTGCTGGATGGTCAGTCGAAGCTGGTGATCTACGAGGACGACACCAAAACCAAGGTCAATGCCGTGTGTCCTCTTCAGCAGGCTCTGGACGTCACGGTACGTAATAATTTTTACCGTACTTAAAGTTGTACAAGCCTGAGTAATCAGCCAGTCTTTTTTTTTTTTTTTTTGTTTTTTTTTAATCTTAGTTGCATGCAAGGCTGCTTCAACCCATCTTTTTTGCCTCTTTCGTCTTTTTTCTTCATTGGTCTTTTTTTTCAGTGAAATTTTACTTTTGTTTTCTTTTACATTAAATTACATTTTAATTCAACAACAATCTAACTAAGGACAATGGGGATAATAACAAAAAAATAAAAAAAACCACTTAAATTTACTTCTTTTGCCCTAATCTTTTCACCTCTATCATGGACAAATACCAATAATGGACAATTGTATAAAAATATTTTACAATTACCATTATTCTCAGATTATATGTGTCGCACATCTAACTCTGAATTAAACATGCATACAATTTCTATTGGTTTCCCGTATTTGAATTTTCCCACACACATTTTTGCCACAATAATAAGTAAATTGACATAATTTACTAAATTGTTTGACATACCAGGTGTTTTCATGTATCCTAACAGTGCTGTTTGAACATCAATTTTTATATTAACATTATACTGCTGAAATACCTTATTGGTAATTCTTTCCCAAATTGGATGTATAGCAGAACATTCATAAAAGAAATGTTCCACAAAATCAATCTTATCTGGACAGAATAAGCATTTGTTATTCATTCTAATTCCCATTTTACAAAGCAAAATATTAGTCGGATATATGTCATGCAGTATCTTCCAGTGCAATTCTCTCAGTCTTGATTCTTTAGATACATTCCTTACGATGAGCCAATGCCATTTAGTTATTTCTATATTAAACTTATGCATCCAGAAATTCAGACAACAAGGGTTGTGTTCAGTTTTACTTATTAAATGTAATCTATAAGAACGTGCTGTAAATAACTCTTTATGGTCGAAAAGCAGAACATTGTTTTCATTGGATTGCATGAGCATATACGCCGAATATCTTTTCATAAACGAGGTAACAGCAGTCTTTACCACATTATACTCTAACATCAGTGAAGGATAAGTACAACTTTTACTTTAATCTGTTCTAGGGATAAGAGCCTGTTATTAACACATATATCACCAACTAATGCGATCCCACATTTAGTCCAATTCTTAAAAAATAACACATTATTTCGATACATAATGTTTTTATTATTGCCAACAGTGGGTTCTCTATTTCTGTGTGGGTGTTATTCTCTGTCCAGACTTTTAGGGCCTCTTCCCAAAAAGGGGCCTTCTTCTTCTTCTTCGGCGTTCCAGGATTTTTTGCCTCAGGTCAGACTTCAAGTTTTGTAGCTTGAATAAAGCTAGTGGTCAGGATCAGGGAGTCTTTGGTGCCCCAGAGTTGCTCCTGCAGTGTGGCACCTTGTGGAAAGTGATCTGTTCTGGCTTCCTGGTGGAGCGGGCAGGTCTGCAGGATGTGCTCCGGGTTCTGTGGGCCTGTTTCGCACAGGCAGTTTGGTGTGTGAGACAGATCAAGGCGGTGCATGTGGGCACGCAGTCGACAGTGTCCAGTCCGTAGGCGGAAGAGGATGGTCTGCTGATGGCGCTGTAAGTTGGGCATCTGATCATCAGATGGCAGGCTGTGTTGGGCATTCCAGGTGGTTTGGTAGTGTCTTTTCACCAGGGTTTTGGCTTCACTGTAAGAGACTGTTGGTCTTGTCTGCTCCAGATGGCTGCCAGTCTTGGCCAGTCTGTCCGCTTCCTCGTTCCCTGAGAGGCCACAGTGAGCAGGGATCCACTGGACAGCGACGTTTGTGCTCTGGGAGAGAGTACAAAGAAGACGCTGGGTGTCTCGTTCCAGCTGCTCTTTGGGCGACTGCAGGCTTTGGACGGCGGATCTGCAGTCGGTCAGGAAGACGGCGTGAGAGGGTGGGTGTTCGCTGACCAGGCTAACTGCTTCTCTGAGAGCGGTGAGTTCTGCCCGGTAGTTGGATGACAGCTCTCCGGCAGGCAGGGATCTTGAAAGGGTGTGTCCGTCTGGGTAGCGTACCAGGATCCCGCTTCCTCCGTTTTTGATGGCACCATCTGAGGACCCGTCAGTGTAGATGTGAGTCCAAACTGAGGCGTTGTAGTCCTGGTGCATCATCTCCAGCGTGAGGTTCTTGAGGACTGCGTCCTGCTGCTCTCTCTTGCTGGTCACTCCTGGCATGTCAGTAACAAAGAGCACCTTGCTGAGCTGGCTGTTCCACTCTTCAGCGTCTTGGAGGGGCTCTTGTTCTTCAGGGGTGCGTGGTAGGAAGCTGGTTTGGGTTCTCTCTAGCTGCTTGGCCAGATGGTTAAAACTGCTTCTTTTCAGCCTGTTTTTCGTCAGCTGTTGGGTGTACTGGTGTGCTGGGTGAGAGGGGAGTCGTTGCAGCTTCTCGTACTGCACGATGACCTTCTCTTCTCGTCGGTGGTCCAGGGAAGGGAGTCTGGTGGTGGCTTCAAGGGCGTGTATGGGCGTAGTTTTCAGTCCCCCTGTGATGATGCGCATGCTTGCGTTCTGCACTTTGTTGAGCCGGCTGGTGTTGCTCTTCGCAGCTGTGGCCCAGGCTGCAGCTCCATACTCCATCACAGGGCGGACGTGTCCCGTATACACCTGTCTGATGATGTTGCTGCTGGCTCCCCACTTTGTGCCAGCCAGTTTCTTCATGATGGAGAGTCTTCTCGTAGCCCTCTTCTCCGCCTCTTTGATGTGTGGGTTCCAGGTGAGCTTCTTGTCTAGCTTGATACCTAGGTAGGTAGGGGTGTTTTCCTGTGGTATTGCCTGGTTGTTGATGGTCAGTTGGAGGGTCTCTTTGGAATTGGAGAGGGAGAAGCAGGTGGCTACGGTCGATCTTGAGGCTGTTCACGGTGACACACCAGTCTGTCGCCCACTTAGAGGTGATGTTGAGGGCCTCCTGCATCCGGACTTTGGCGGTTGCGGTGGACTCGGCAGCGCTCCACATCGCAAGGTCATCGGCGTGTAGGGCTTTGGAGATGTGTCTGGACAGACTGTTGGTGATGTAGTTGATGAAGACGACGAAGAGGGTGGGGGATATTACTCCTCCCTGGGGGACTCCTTCCCTGATCTTCACAGCGTAGCTCAGGTTGCCGTCAAGCTTGACTCTCGCGGTTCTGTGGCACAGGAAGCTCTTGATCCAGTTGAACATTCGTCCAGCGATTCCTGCCGTCAATAGCTTCAGGAGGAGGCCTTCCTTCCACACCTTGTCGAAGGCCTTGGAGAGGTCAATGAAGGTGGCAATGACTTTCTTCTTCTCCTGGAAGGCATTCTCTATTGATTGGGTGAGGTAGATCAGCTGGTCTTCAGTACTCCTGTTCTTCCTGAAGGCAGACTGTTCATTGGTGATCAGGTTGTTGGTTTCCAGGTGCCACATCAGCCTCTTGTTGATCATGCGCTCGAAGGTCTTGCCGAGGCAGCTGAGTAGACTGATTGGTCTGTAGCTTGTCTTTTGCTTGCGGTTCTTGTCCTTCTTCAGGATGGGTATGATGATGGCCTCTTTCCATGCTGAGGGAAAGACGCCGGATCTCCACGCCTGGTTCAAGAGCTCAAGGAGCTTAGTTCTGGCAGCAGGCCCGAGATGCTTGATCATCTCGTTGCAGACTTCATCCTTTCCGGGCGCTTTCTTGCACTTGAGTCTTTTGATCGCATCGACGAGCTCTGCCATGGTAAGATCTGAGGTCAATGGTGGGGTTGCGTTTCTCTGCTGTCGGAGTCTGGTTTCAAGTTGTTCTGCAACTTCCTTCTTTCTTTGGGGTGGGACTTTGATGGTGCTCTCGGTCTCAAAGACGTCGGCAAGGAGATTTGCTGCTCTTTTTCCAGTGTGGAAGGTTCCGCTGTCTTCTATACTGTTCAAAAAAAGAAACGCATAGCTTGTAATATTTTGTTAATTTAGTTATATGGCTACAAGGATATCCACCAAACTGCAGAAAATGTTTATCTGGTCGTCGACCTTTCGTCCATTGCCACAAGTGAGCTCTGCACGTGACGCATGCGTTATCAGTGGCTACAATGTCAAAATTGATCATTTGGCATGACCACTCGTCATGCTTCAGTGTAATCTCGTGAAACTCGGGGAATATTGAGCTCTCACCATGTCTTCCAAAACCCATAAAAGCGGATTGTTCGCCACAAAGAAATCAGACGACAATTCAGCGACGAAAGATGGCCCGATTGAGCAGAGAAGACCGCCAAATTGCATTTCGTCGTTTACAAGCAGGCCAAAGTGAAAGTGCAATCGCCAGGCACTTCCACGTGTCCCAGAGCACCATCAGTAGACTGTGGGTCAGGTTTCAAGCCACTGGCTCCGTTGCTGACTTGCCACGAGCGGGAAGACCAAGGGCGACAACTGCTGCTCACGACCGCTTCATACGGCTCCGCCACCTCCGGAATCGTTTCCTGTCGGCCTCATCTTCTGTCCAGGCTCTCCCCGGGCCACACCGATTATCGGACCAGACCGTGCGGAACCGCCTGCATGAAGCTAGTTTGAGAGCTCGTAGACCTCACAGAGGAGCTGTCCTCACCCGCCGCCATCGCTAGAACCGAGTGCAGTGGGGCAACCAGCACCTTCGCTGGACCGTCCGGAACCACTGGAGACACGTGTGGTTCAGCGACGAGTCCTACTTCCTGCTCCAGCGACATGATGGTCGGAGGAGGGTCTACCGGAGAGTAAACGAACGTTACGCGCCCAACTGTGTGGATGAGGCACCCGTTCATGGTGGTGGAGGCGTCATGGTGTGGGGGGCGATCAATACCGCCGGAAGGAGCACCCTGGTGCACGTCCAAGGGCGCATAACTGCCCAGCGATACGTGGAGGAAATTCTGCGCCCACACGCCCTTCCTCTTCTGGCTGACCAGGATGCCATATTCCAGCAGGACAACGCTCGCCCGCACACAGCACGACTCACCACCCAGTTCCTTACCGACCACCATGTCCAGGTGCTTCCCTGGCCATCCATGTCGCCAGACATGAACCCGATAGAACACCTCTGGGATGAATTGGACAGACGTGTGCGCAGGCGAGAAGAAGCGCCGGAAAATCACCGCGATCTATTGCAGGCACTTCAGGAGGAGTGGGACACCATCCCACAGCAAGATATCCGGCATCTGATCCAGTCCATGCCCAGAAGGTGCCGGGCAGTTGTTGCTGCTCAAGGCAGTCACACCCCCTACTGACTTGACAGCCTCGGCACCCAATCGTATTGATTGACTGATTGATTTGAAGATGCAAATGAACTGTGTGTGCATTCAACTGTGTCCATACCAAATTTCAAACAAATAATCTAAATAATGGATTTTCTGTTAATTTTTTCGAAAAATAAAACAAATTTGGCAAGTAGCAACTATGCGTTTCTTTTTTTGAACAGTATAGTACTGTAGGTCCCCGCGTAGCCATGCTGTCTTCGTTTAGAATTTTGGTGAGACGCCAGAGTTTCCCTGTGTCTGAATCGAGGCCAATGGTGGAGGTCATTTCCTGCCAGCTTTGTTGCAGTTCTTGTGTCTTGGTCTTGTTGAAATCCTCCTTCAGTTGGTTGTGCATGGTCGTTGTTTCTGCGGATGGGGACTGCTCCATGCTTTCTCTGGCTTCTGAAAGTCGCTGGTGCAGGCAGGCCAGCCTTTGACTCCAGTAAGGTTTGTAGTCCTTCCTGAAGCCACGGGGGATGGACTTCCTGGCAGCCGCTAGGATGGTCTGTGTCAGCTCTTTTACGTTGTGGTTGATGTCCTCCGTGAAGGTGGTGTTGCAAAGGCTTTCTGCATGGAGCTGGTACTTGGTCCATTTGGCTTTCTTGAAGTTCCAGTTGGCTTTCTTTCTGTGGTACTCCAGGATGGTCTGCATGTCAGCAATGGAGAGGGTGATGGGTAAGTGGTCACTTCCTCCCAGTTGGTCGTTGACAGTTCTGGTGGTCCTTTTTTCTACCTCTTCTGTGGCTATGGCAAGGTCAGGGGTTGAGCTTTTCTTCCAAGCTCTGGAGTAGTAGGATGGCTTGTCATCTGGCTGGTTGATAAGGATGAGCTGGTTGTCAGTCATCCAGTCCTGTATGTCTTCTCCTCTTGCGTCAGTACTGTCGTAGCCCCACGCTGGGGAGTGGCCGTTGAAGTCGCCAACGATGAGATGTTTCTCGTTTGGGAGCTGGATGGTGTGGAGGTCCAGCTTGGTGGTAGGTGGGCTATAGACGTTGGTGATGGAGAGTTCTTCTCCCTGCAGGAAGGTCTTGATGGTGATGTACTCAAGGTCGCCGTCTGCCGTCTGTGCCGTCATAGCTGCCGGGATGTTGTGTCGGACTAGGGTGAGAACTCCACCCTTGTGTCCGGTCGGCCGGTCCCGTCGGAAGGTGTCATAACCTCTGACGAAGAATCTGCGGTCTTCTTTCAGGTGGGTCTCCTGGATGCAGATAATGTCGATGTTGTTGTCTCTCAGAAAAGCCTGTAGCTCTGGTTTCTTTCTCTGGACGCCTTCTGCATTCCATTGCACAACCCTGATGGTTGTCGCTGGATGTTGAGTTCGACCAGTCGCTCTACTCTGTCTTCCCCTGGTTCCCGAGTCAACAGAGCCGCCAGTCGCTGAGGTGGACCCCCTTGAGGCTGAGGGTCCGGCACCGTTCCCGCCTGGCAAAGGTCCACGGGAACGACACCATATCGAAATATCTATCTGAATCTGAGGCATAATCCATAGTGGTGGCGTGCGAGCTCGTCTCCCAAGAACTTAGCTTAGGTTCCCACACTGTGTCCGGAAACACAGTCAGCATCGCTCCGACTTCGTTGGGGGGTGGTTTGAATTCGGAGTGTCCTTCTCCTAGACTGGTTGCCTGCCATGGCTGATGAGTCCGGTCTGCCCATGGTTTGAATTTAGAGTGTCCCTCTCCTAGACCGGTTGCCTGCCATGGCTGATGAGTCCGGTCTGCCCATGGTTTGAATTCAGAGTGTCCCTCTCCTAGACGGGTTGCCTGCCATGGCTGATGAGTCCGGTCTGCCCATGGTTTGAATTCAGAGTGTCCCTCTCCTAGACGGGTTGCCTGCCATGGCTGATGAGTCCGGTCTGCCCATGGTTTGAATTCAGAGTGTCCCTCTCCTAGACCGGTTGCCTGCCATGGCTGATGAGTCCGGTCTGCCCATGGTTTGAATTCAGAGTGTCCCTCTCCTAGACCGGTTGCCTGCCATGGCTGATGAGTCCGGTCTGCCCATGCTTTGAATTCAGAGTGTCCCTCTCCTAGACTGGTTGCCTGCCATGGCTGATGAGTCCGGTCTGCCCATGGTGTGAATTCAGAGTGTCCCTCTCCTAGACCGGTTGCCTGCCATGGCTGATGAGTCCGGTCTGCCCATGGTGTGAATTCAGAGTGTCCCTCTCCTAGACCGGTTGCCTGCCATGGCTGATGAGTCCGGTCTGCCCATGGTTTGAATTCAGAGTGTCCCTCTCCTAGACCGGTTGCCTGCCATGGCTGATGAGCCCGGTCTGCCCATGGTTTGAATTCAGAGTGTCCCTCTCCTAGACGGGTTGCCTGCCATGGCTGATGAGTCCGGTCTGCCCATGGTTTGAATTCAGAGTGTCCCTCTCCTAGACCGGTTGCCTGCCATGGCTGATGAGTCCGGTCTGCCCATGGTTTGAATTCAGAGTGTCCCTCTCCTAGACCGGTTGCCTGCCATGGCTGATGAGTCCGGTCTGCCCATGGTTTGAATTCAGAGTGTCCCTCTCCTAGACGGGTTGCCTGCCATGGCTGATGAGTCCGGTCTGCCCATGGTTTGAATTCAGAGTGTCCCTCTCCTAGACCGGTTGCCTGCCATGGCTGATGAGTCCGGTCTGCCCATGGTTTGAATTCAGAGTGTCCCTCTCCTAGACCGGTTGCCTGCCATGGCTGATGAGTCCGGTCTGCCCATGGTTTGAATTCAGAGTGTCCCTCTCCTAGACGGGTTGCCTGCCATGGCTGATGAGTCCGGTCTGCCCATGGTTTGAATTCAGAGTGTCCCTCTCCTAGACCGGTTGCCTGCCATGGCTGATGAGTCCGGTCTGCCCATGGTTTGAATTCAGAGTGTCCCTCTCCTAGACTGGTTGCCTGCCATGGCTGATGAGTCCGGTCTGCCCATGGTGTGAATTCAGAGTGTCCCTCTCCTAGGCCGGTTGCCTGCCATGGCTGATGAGTCCGGTCTGCCCATGGTTTGAATTCAGAGTGTCCCTCTCCTATACCGGTTGCCTGCCATGGCTGATGAGTCCGGTCTGCCCATGGTGTGAATTCAGAGTGTCCCTCTCCTAGACCGGTTGCCTGCCATGGCTGATGAGTCCGGTCTGCCCATGGTTTTATTTACATGAGTATCCTTCTCATGCCCCTTATGACTCGAGGAGAGTTTGCTGATATTTGTCTGACCTCTCTCCGTTGACCTGTCCAGCATGCGAGACGCTACCAGAAGTTTTGACACTCCCGCTGGCATAGCTCTCGGGGTCACAGAAGTACTCAAGCTCCCACACCTGGTCAAGGAATCAGCCGTGTGTGGAGAAAAAAAAGGGGCCAAATTAACATGTTCTTTTTTAAATTGCTTCCATTTTACTTTGGCTTGAAAACAAGTCAGGTCTCTACCCAGTTGAGAAAACTGCGCTATTGAAATGAATGACCATTTTTCCGTATCAGTAGCCGTATGCAGCTTTCTTATCCATTCCAGCAGAAACGATTGCTGCATAATTTTAATGTCGGGCATACACAACCCTCCTTTTTCAAAATCAGATTTTAACACACACCTTTTAACTTTTTCAAATGCTTTTTTGTTGGTAGTTTTTCTTTTCCACAAAAAGTGGTACAACATTGTGGTAACTCTGTTTAACACCTTCTCTGATAAATTAATTACTCTCATTGCGTAAACTAATTGCGGAACGAGAAAACTATTTATAATACAAATTTTGCCTAAATATCCAAGATTCCATCTATGCCACGTGCTTATGACGCGGCTCATGTTTTCAATACGCCTTTCCCAATTTTCTGAGAGGTTTGATGCGGGTACATTATTACAGAAAAATATACCCAATAGCTTTATTTTGTTTTTCCAATTCAAGTCAAAGCATAACTCACCCCTCGCTATGCTCGATCCCAACCACATTGCTTCTGTCTTTCTTGTATTTATCTCAAGACCGGAGATACTTGCAAACTGTTTTAAAATGTCTAAAGCAAGTTTAATATCGTCTCTGTCTCGTAAAAACAGTGTCACGTCATCCGCATATAGCGCTATTTTCAACAATGCATAGATATCTTCACTTTTATTAATTGGTATACCATGAACTCCGTTTTTCCCTCTCATTTTAATGGCTAATAATTCAATACCGAGTATGAAGGCCAAAGGAGAAAAACAGCATCCCTGTCTAATCCCGCCTTCTATCCTAATTTCTTCGCTAAGCCGCCCACCGTATCCAATGCAGCTCCAGCTTTCTTTCACTAATATCTCTACCCATCTGACAAATTCGTTGCCAAACCCAAACTTGGAAAACACATACGTCATGTACTCTTGCGATATCGAATCAAAAGCTTTCTTAAAATCAACAGCAAGCATGGCTCCAGGTATATCATTTTGTTGAGCACTGTGTACCACGTCGTCAACCATTCTCAGTAAGGACAGCCAGTCTTAATCAGCAGTATATCGTATCCGTGTGACTGGCTGGTGCTTAGTGTGTCAAAACATACTGTTGAGGATTTTCTCAGACTTTGCTAAAGCAAAAGTTTGTTTATGTAACGCCCAGTGGTGTACGTCACTGAATTTTGAATAATGTGTTTGTTATCTGTGTAGTACGTAGATCTGTTATAAGTGAATGTCTGCAGATTTTGTCAGGATAACTACCGACAAACACGTGACTAAACACACGACCATAAAAACAAAGGCAATCACAGAACCAACAACCATGCAAACACGTGACTAAACACACGACCATAACAACACAGGCAATCACAGAACCAACAGCCATGCAAACACGTGACTAAACACACGACCATAACAACACAGGCAATCACAGAACCAACAACCATGTAAACACGTGACTAAACACACGACCATAACAACACAGGCAATTACAGAACAAACAACCATGTAAACACGTGACTAAACACACGACCATAACAACACAGGCAATCACAGAACCAACAACCATGTAAACACGTGACTAAACACACGACCATAACAACACAGGCAATCACAGAACCAACAACCATGTAAACACGTGACTAAACACACGACCATAACAACACAGGCAATCACACAACCAACAACCATGTAAACACGTGACTAAACACACGACCATAACAACACAGGCAATCACAGAACCAACAACCATGTAAACACGTGACTAAACACACGACCATAACAACACAGGCAATCACAGAACCAACAGCCATGTAAACACGTGACTAAACACACGACCATAACAACACAGGCAATCACAGAACCAACAACCATGTAAACACGTGACTAAACACACGACCATAACAACACAGGCAATCACAGAACCAACAGCCATGTAAACACGTGACTAAACACACGACCATAACAACACAGGCAATCACAGAACCAACAACCATGTAAACACGTGACTAAACACACGACCATAACAACACAGGCAATCACAGAACCAACAACCATGTAAACACGTGACTAAACACACGACCATAACAACACAGGCAGTCACACAACCAACAACCATGTAAACACGTGACGAAACACACGACCATAACAACACAGGCAATCACAGAACCAACAACCATGTAAACACGTGACTAAACACACGACCATAACAACACAGGCAATCACAGAACCAACAACCATGTAAACACGTGACGAAACACACGACCATAACAACACAGGCAGTCACAGAACCAACAACCATGTAAACACGTGACGAAACACACGACCATAACAACACAGGCAATCACAGAACCAACAACCATGTAAACACGTGACTAAACAAACGACCATAAAAACACAGGCAATCACAGAACCAACAACCATGCAAACACGTGACGAAACACACGACCATAAAAACACAGGCAATCACAGAACCAACAACCATGTAAACACGTGACGAAACACACGACCATAACAACACAGGCAATCACAGAACCAACAACCATGTAAACACGTGACTAAACAAACGACCATAACAACACAGGCAATCACAGAACCAACAACCATGCAAACACGTGACGAAACAAACGACCATAAAAACACAGGCAATCACAGAACCAACATCCATGTAATCACGTGACTAAACACACGACCATAACAACACAGGCAATCACAGAACCAACAACCATGTAAACACGTGACTAAACACACGACCATAACAACACAGGCAATCACAGAACCAACAACCATGTAAACACGTGACTAAACACACGACCATAACAACACAGGCAATCACAGAACCAACAACCATGTAAACACGTGACTAAACACACGACCATAACAACACAGGCAATCACAGAACCAACAACCATGTAAACACGTGACTAAACACACGACCATAACAACACAGGCAATCACAGAACCAACAACCATGTAAACACGTGACTAAACACACGACCATAACAACACAGGCAATCACAGAACCAACAACCATGTAAACACGTGACTAAACACACGACCATAACAACACAGGCAATCACAGAACCAACAACCATGTAAACACGTGACTAAACACACGACCATAACAACACAGGCAATCACAGAACCAACAGCCATGTAAACACGTGACTAAACACACGACCATAACAACACAGGCAATCACAGAACCAACAACCATGTAAACACGTGACTAAACACACGACCATAACAACACAGGCAATCACAGAACCAACAACCATGTAAACACGTGACTAAACACACGACCATAACAACACAGGCAATCACAGAACCAACAACCATGTAAACACTGATGAAAGAAACACCATGAAAACCAAAAGTAGGCTTCAGATTTATTCATCAGATAACAAAAAGTTACATGATTACAATACGATGCATGGGTTCTGTTCAGACAAGATATCTGCATGGCTTACTTTCAATCGTTCTGCCTTTCTGTGTAAGTCCTATTTTACCCCCCGCGGGTTAGGGGGAGTCCCATATTGGTTGGGACTAGAAAGAATTTACCCGATGCTACCCAGCATGTCGTAAGAGGCGACTAACGGTTCTGTTTCTTCTCTTCTTTTGTCTTATTTCTGCCTTACCAGTCTTTTCACCTATATTTCCTTCCAAGAAAACTCTCCCTACTATTCCCTGCAGTTTTCCAATTCTTTTCTTGTTGTCTTATTTCTACCTGACTGGATCCATCACCTTTATTTCACTCCTCGCGCCCCCTAATTGGCGTAGAGGCGCGTCCCCCGGGTGGTGGATGGGGGAGCCTTCTCTACTAACTTCTGAGAGAAGGTCGCATCACTCTCGATGCCGTGAACCTAATTAGGATCTTTTTCTTGTTTCTTTATTTCTGCCTCCCCAAAGTCCTTTTACTTTCCTTTTCTCACCCATAAAATTCTTCACTTATTACCCTTGTTAAGTGGTTCTTGTATAGAATATAGTCAATGTTTGTAAAGATTTTAGTCAAGCAGTATGTAAGAAATGTTTAGTCCTTTGTGCTGGAAACTTGCATTCTCCCAGTAAGGTCATATATTGTACTACGTTGCAAGCCCCTGGAGCAATTTTTTGATTAGTGCTTTTGTGAACAAGAAACACTTAACAAGTGGCTCTATCCCATCTCCCCCTTTCCCCTATCCCTCCTTTCCGTCGTCGCGATATAACCTTCGTGGTTGAAAACGACGTTAAACACCAAATAAAGAAAAAGAAAGAAAGTCCTATTTTGCCGAAAAAATCGGGCATGGCCCCCAGTTACCCTTAGAAAAATGCGCTACTGCAAAAGAAACTCTAAAATGGCTGACAATTTGGGCTGGGGTGCTGGGCCTGGGAACAACAAAGACACAGAGTAAAACGACGCCCCTGTACTCGCCATGGGGTGACCTGGGACTGGGAACAACAAAGACACAGAGTAAAACGACGCCCCTGTACTCGCCATGTGGTGACCTGGGACTGGGAACAATAAAGACACAGAATAAAACGACGCCACTTTACTCGCCATGTGGTAACCTGGGACTGGGAACAATACAGACACAGAGTATAACGACGCCCCTGTACTCGCCATGTGGTAACCTGGGACTGGGAACAATAAAGACACAGAGTATAACGACGCCCCTTCACTCGCCATGGGGTCACCTGGGACTGGGAACAATAAAGACACAGAGTATAACGACGCCCCTGTACTCGCCATGTGGTAACCTGGGACTGGGAACAATAAAGACACAGAGTATAACGACGCCCCTTCACTCGCCATGGGGTAACCTGGGACTGGGAACAACAAAGACACAGAGTATAACGACGCCCCTGTACTCGCCATGGGGTAACCTGGGACTGGGAACAATACAGACACAGAGTATAACGACGCCACTGTACTCGCCATGGGGTAACCTGGGACTGGGAACAACAAAGACACAGAGTATAACGACGCCCCTGTACTCGCCATGGGGTAACCTGGGACTGGGAACAACAAAGACACAGAGTATAACGACGCCACTGTACTCGCCATGGGGTAACCTGGGACTGGGAACAATAAAGACACAGAGTAAAACGACGCCACTGTACTCGCCATGTGGTGACCTGGGACTGGGAACAATACAGACACAGAGTAAAACGACGCCACTGTACTCGCCATGGGGTAACCTGGGACTGGGAACAATAAAGACACAGAGTAAAACGACGCCACTGTACTCGCCATGTGGTGACCTGGGACTGGGAACAATACAGACACAGAGTAAAACGACGCCACTGTACTCGCCATGTGGTGACCTGGGACTGGGAACAATACAGACACAGAGTAAAACGACGCCACTGTACTCGCCATGTGGTAACCTGGGACTGGGAACAATACAGACACAGAGTATAACGACGCCCCTGTACTCGCCATGTGGTGACCTGGGACTGGGAACAATACAGACACAGAGTAAAACGACGCCACTGTACTCGCCATGTGGTGACCTGGGACTGGGAACAATACAGACACAGAGTAAAACGACGCCACTGTACTCGCCATGTGGTGACCTGGGACTGGGAACAATACAGACACAGAGTATAACGACGCCCCTGTACTCGCCATGTGGTGACCTGGGACTGGGAACAATACAGACACAGAGTAAAACGACGCCACTGTACTCGCCATGTGGTGACCTGGGACTGGGAACAATACAGACACAGAGTAAAACGACGCCACTGTACTCGCCATGTGGTGACCTGGGACTGGGAACAATACAGACACAGAGTAAAACGACGCCACTGTACTCGCCATGTGGTGACCTGGGACTGGGAACAATACAGACACAGAGTATAACGACGCCCCTGTACTCGCCATGTGGTGACCTGGGACTGGGAACAATACAGACACAGAGTAAAACGACGCCCCTGTACTCGCCATGTGGTGACCTGGGACTGGGAACAATACAGACACAGAGTAAAACGACGCCCCTGTACTCGCCATGGGGTGACCTGGGACTGGGAACAATAAAGACACAGAGTATAACGACACCCCTGTACTCGCCATGGGGTGACCTGGGACTGGGAACAATACAGACACAGAGTATAACGACGCCCCTGTACTCGCCATGGGGTGACCTGGGACTGGGAACAATAAAGACACAGAGTAAAACGACGCCCCTGTACTCGCCATGGGGTAACCAGGGACTGGGAACAATACAGACACAGAGTAAAACGACGCCCCTGTACTCGCCATGGGGTAACCAGGGACTGGGAACAATACAGACACAGAGTATAACGACACCCCTGTACTCGCCATGGGGTGACCTGGGACTGGGAACAATAAAGACACAGAGTAAAACGACGCCCCTGTACTCGCCATGGGGTAACCAGGGACTGGGAACAATACAGACACAGAGTATAACGACGCCCCTGTACTCGCCATGTGGTGACCAGGGACTGGGAACAATAAAGACACACAGTATAACGACGCCCCTGTACTCGCCATGGGGTGACCTGGGACTGCTAAACGTTTGTTGTTTTCCATGTAAGTTCAGTCCACAGGGTCTGGTGTACCGTTTGGACACTTAAGCCAGTTTGGTTGCCAAGACTCCGGAGGGCAGTTTAGTGTTTACAACAGATAATTCGGTACAAGGCTGGGACCCGCCCACAGCCGTTCTGAAAAGTATTACTTCGACTCCAAGAGGAAGACTTGTGCACCACTTTGACACTTCAGCCGGTCTGGATGCCAAGACTCCCCCGAACCGAAACGGAATTAGGGGGGGGGGGGGGGGGGGGTGTGTGCTTAACGTCTTCACAGGGAATTTTCCTTTTATGGATAAATTGATTCTTCTTCTTGTCGTTCGCTGTTAGATCGTCAGTCCGGACTGCAGGGCGAAACGTGCTGTCCTCTCCAAGTCCTCTCCGGGGCCGTATAGCTTCTATTTGTAGCGCTGTCTCCTCTGGCCAGGTGGTGTCCCTCAGAGCACTGTGGTATGGACAAGCCTGCAGGATGTGCTCTGCTGTCTGATTCTTGCCACACGGACATAGGGGGGAGGGAACCAGCTTCAGCTTTGTGGCCATATAAATAGATGATACGGATACAATCCCCCGAACCTCAACATCTTACGGCTTATATGGCTGCCGGCTAAACGCCAACAAGAACTACGTCACTATGGGAACCTATTTCTTTCTGGACACCTCCTTCCGAAAATGACTAAGTTTGGTCAAATGGTGGGATAGGGAGGGTCAAGGGGAAGACGAGGGGGGTGGAGACTACGTCACTAAGGGGAGATCCACTGCGAGGCAGACCATCAGCAGAAGAGGGGGAGGGAATGGAGGTTAGGGATGGGAAGAGGAGGGCAGTACTGACCGCCCCAACAATGGCAACCAGCGAGAAAATCGCCAGTGCAGCCAATGCGAAAAGATGTAAACGTTAAAATTGTATAACCTCTATCATGGTCGGCCGTGAGCTAAGCAAATCGGACCTACATTACCTCTCGGTGATGATTGGTTTTCAAGTGTTGATGTTTTAGTTTCAGATTAAATGTTTTACTTTGCTTCACGTGACTTGTTTGGTCTTTTTTCAGGCCACAGAACCCAGCAGCTACGTGTTTGAGATCCGCATGGCGGGAGATGTACCGCCTCTCGTCCTGGCGTCACGTGACAAAGCCGACATGTTGGACTGGATCTATACTCTCATCGACGACATTATGTTTATCAACGGTCCCGCTCAACATGACAACTGTCCGTCACAGGGTAAGCTCTGACAGGGTCGCCACGACAATCAACTGTCCGTCACAGGGTAAGCTCTGACAGGGTCGCCACGATAATCAACTGTCCGTCACAGGGTAAGCTCTGACAGGGTCGCCACGATAATTAACAAGCCCGGCAACATGTGCTGAGGCGACTGGTCCCTGCACTGTATTCATTAGCATTGCATCCTGTGACTGATCTGACCAACCAGAACCGATTTTATCTGACCCTCTTGTTGTTATGGTAGTGAGGCCGGTATCCTCTTTGTTTATTACTCTCAAAATTAGGAGGGCATAAACAAAGTTCTGAATTCAAAGTACATGTATAAAGCTATGTTTCCAAATAGCGACGCGACGGCGGCGGCGGCAGCAACAAAAAGGCTGGCGGCAGGCGAATTTTAGTGTTGGTGATTCCATTAAAAGCGGCGCGGCAGGCGGATTAGTTTCTTTCTGGTTTGACTCCTGTCGATGAATCGGTCACAATCTCACACAACCATGCTGTATTCAAGGTCAACTGTATTGGAAGCTACTTATGTTGGTACCAACATTGAAAAAGATGAAAAATTAAATAGAAAACCGCTTTTGTTTCAACAACATGCTCAAAAAGCGGAACGAACCCGGTGCCTTTGACAACCTGTTAAAGGAATTCTTGCTGGAAGATTTGCAGCTCAGTGAATACAAGTATCTGACGAAAAAACAGTCAATATAGATTATACACCTGGTTGTAGGGGTCTTCCTCCAAAGGTTGTCAAAGGCACCGGGTTCCTTCTGATTTTGAAGCATTTGGTTGAAATAAAAGCGGGTTTTCCCATTGCATTTTTCGTCTGTTTCAAATATAGTTGACCTTGAATATAGCATGGTTTTGTTTGCTGTGTGGGTGGTTCATTGTCAGAAGTCAAGCCAGAATGAACAAAAATCTGCCTGCCGCACCGCTTTTAATGGAAACAGAAACACGAACGTTCACCTGCCGCGAGCCTTTTCGTCGCTGCCGACGCCGCTGTCGCGTCGCTATTTCGAATCATAGTTTTAGTGTGGCTTATCCTATGGCATACCATTTTGAATGGTTTTAAATCAAACACTTCACCATACAAACGTTCTGAAAGGTCTATTTCGTTGGTCGGTGCTGCACACAATTGCAAGACCCCCCCCCCCCCCCCCCCCCCCCTGAGTAGGTCGTGGGTTCGAACCCCGGCCGGGTCATACCTAAGACTTTAAAATTGGCAATCTAGTGGCTGCTCCGCCTGGCGTCTGGCATTATGGGGTTAGTGCTAGGACTGGTTGGTCCGGTGTCAGAATAATGTGACTGGGTGAGACATGAAGCCTGTGCTGCGACTTCTGTCTTGTGTGTGGCGCACGTTAAATGTCAAAGCAGCACCGCCCTGATATGGCCCTTCGTGGTCGGCTGGGCGTTAAGCAAACAAACAAACAAACAAACCCCCCTGAGTGTGCCATGCAGACCTTCTCACTTGCAAATCGCATGGTCAAAGTTCCAAAGAATCAAATGTTTGTCTCACTTAAGTGGGGTGCACCCCTATTCTCAATTTACGTCAAATGTATTTTTTTTATTGTCTTGCTTTGATTATGAGTCTGTGTGTGTGTGTGTGTGTGTGTGTGTGTGTGTGTTTGTGTGTCTGTGTTTGTGCGTGTGTGTGTGTGTGAGTGTTCAAATATCACGTGGCAGGAATGACCGGGGGAGCGAAACACCAGGCAGAGGACAGGACTGACCCCAGCACGTGCCAACAGTCCGGTCTGAGTGACGCAGAGGTAGGTGACAGCTTTGGTCAGTGGAGTTCTCTTCGCTCAATCACCGTGCTCTGCACTAAGGTGTCGTCCATAATGCAAAGACAATGAACACCTTAAAATCAGATATTATAACCGCTGGGCGTGATGTATGGTCTGTTTCATATGTTTGTCTGTTCCCTATGTTTGTCTGTTTCATATGCTTGTCTGTTTCCTATGTTTCTCTGTTTCACATGATTGTCTGTTTCACATGATTGTCTGTTTCACATGATTGTCTGTTTCATATACTTGTCTGTTTCATATGCCTGTCTGTTTCATATGCTTGTCTGTTTCATATGCTTATCTGTATCAAATGCTTGTCTGTTTCATATGCTTGTCTGTTTCATGTGCTTGTCTGTGTCATAATTATGTTTGTCTGTGTTGCGGATCCTTGTCTGTTACGTACTCGGAGGGTACGAAGACCTCACCTTTTACGTTATGAATCAGAACAAGAATGAATTTTGTTTCTAAAAAAAATTCTACCACACCACTATTGCAGATTCGTGCACAAAACACACAAGACGTATTTGTAAATTTATAGATTCAACTTTTTATTTATTTGCTTGTTCCAAGGTCGCCGGATTATTCTTCATTTTTGTATCGTTCTTATATCCTGGATCTAAAAGTCACTCATCTTGAAAATACGAAGTGATGATGTAGACGGTCGGAACGTCGTGTGGTCCAGGCTGGTTATTGTCGAATGGTTACATAAAGTTCATCATTGATGATCAGGAAAACATCGGACGAAGTTAGAGGGTTGATCGTAGAAAACTCGTCCCTCGGATCTCGAACTGGAAACTCGTAGTCGTAACTCGAAACACCAACATATCTGTCGAAATAATAACAAGTCTCAGAACTGGGAATTATTCTATCATCATACAAACCGTTTCCCCTGAGACCTGTGTGATAAAAACACATCTTGTTATTCAAATGGAGGTCCGACTATATCATTCATTATAGCACTTTATAAACAATTAATTATCCACATTCATTCCTCATGCTGCTCAACGTTCATACAATGTATTACGCTTGATCTACAGTGATCACATAAAATCTTGGTATTCGATCAAACTTGTGATACCGTGACCAATGCAGTGCTTATAAAAATTAACTTGGTAACCTTGGGGAAATCAACTTGGATCTAAAAAACATATTTACCGAGAAAAGATTCCATCACCCTAACGGCTACCGGCTACTGCTGTCGCTTGCTGCCATCTCTCTGGTCGCCCCGTGAAAGACAGGGTGTCTCCGCTGTGGAAGTTTTTGCCAACTTCGTTCGCCCTTGGCGATGGTTTTTACTTCTAGTCATAGGCATAGAACGGTGCCGTTGTGGTTCTTTCATGCTTTCGCTCCTTCTCTTCCACTTTCCGTTGCTTTTCCTTTTCGATCGTTATTCTTTTCTCTCTCTGCGCAGACTCCTTAATCGCTAACCGAAACTCATCTTTGCGTTGTTAGCTAACCTAGACCAATGGTAACTCTTGTCTATTCGCGAAAATAGCGATCAAGAATTTCGTACCTAATAATAACCCCATTTATTATCTAACTCCTTATGTTCTCAATACTAATGAACAAAGTAAACTAACAATCACATCGAAAGTAAAAGAATATGCTTTGAAGGGAACTCCTTCAAGATATACGAGAATCTCCTGACGACAATCAAAATGACGTCAATTGATAGCGAAACTTTTGACGTAATTATACTTCGGTTTTCCCGACAATTCATAGGCACTTGCTGCATCACCTAATTAAATAGACCATAGGTGCCTGACGGTGCTCGGTATTTGTATGGACCTGAATAGCTTGCGTACATTTTCGCAACATACGCCCCTCCTCTTGAGCTGAAACATTCATGTTTAAGCTAAACCTAGTTATTCAGTCTACTCAAATAGTCGGCCCCAACGTTATCAACCCCTCGGATGATTTTAACAGTAAAGGAGTACTGTTGTAACTGGAGTGCCCATCTCATGAGACGTCCATTCTCTGACTTGGTTTCTGCAGGTATGTGAGTGGTTGGTGGTCGGTCTCCAGAGTGAAATGTACCGAGTACAAGTATTGTTCAAATTTCTTGATCGACCATACTACTCCCAAACATTCCTTCTCAATGACCGAGTAGTTACGTTCTGCCTTGTTCAACTTCCTGCTCGCGTACGCCACTGGTTGAAGTCCTTGACCTTGGTCCTGTAGAAGTACCGCGCCTATGGCAATATCGGACGCGTCACTCCTCACTGTGTACGGTTTGTCGATATCTGGCAGCAGCAACACTGGCTTGCATACTTTGTTTGAGCTTCGTGAAGGCTTCCTCGCACTCTTCGTTCCACACTACCCTTTCAGGTAGACCTTTCTTTGTCAAGTCCGTCAGCGGTGCACTGGGATTGGCATAGTCACTGACTTTCTGTTCGGCCCGTACACTGTTATTCAGCCGGTACACTCAGGTATTTGGCCTGTGAACCTGTACCAGGCTTGATCCTGTTCGAGTAGGCTATAAATATCAGTCTGCTTAACCACAACGTCTGATGACCACAATCGGTGCAGAAATGAGATATAACGGGTTTTAACTGACAAAAGTTTGTTTTTCTTCATACATTTGAAAGAGGGTTTTTACCGTTTATTTCTCTAACGACGGGGTGGGTTCAGGAAAACCCACAGCGCTACTTCAGTGGGTGCATCGAGTTTCTCCCTTCACCGACTTCTTGCAGGGGAGGGAAAGGGGGAGGGAGAGGGGGGGGGGAGAAACTGAGAGAGACTGAGAGACTAAGAAAGAGAGAGAGAGAGAGAGAGAGAGAGAGACTAAGAAAGAAAGAGAGAGAGAGAGAGACTAAGAAAGAGAGAGAGAGAGAGACTAAGAAAGAGAGAGAGACTAAGAAAGAGAGAGAAAGAGAGAGAGAGACTAAGAAAGAGAGAGACAGAGAGAGACTAAGAAAGAGAGAGAGACTAAGAAAGAGAGAGAGAGACTAGGAAAGAGAGAGAGAGAGAGACTAAGAAAGAGAGAGAGACTAAGAAAGAGAGAGAGAGAGAGACTAAGAAAGAGAGAGAGAGAGACTAAGAAAGAGAGAGAGACTAAGAAAGAGAGAGAGAGACTAAGAAAGAGAGAGAGAGAGACACTAAGACAGAGAGAGAGAGAGACTAAGAAAGAGAGAGAGAGAGACTAAGAAAGAGAGAGAGACTGAGAGAGAGAGAGAGACTAAGAAAGAGAGAGAGAGAGAGACTAAGAAAGAGTCAGAGAGAGACTAAGAAAGAGAGAGAGACTAAGAAAGAGAGAGAGAGACTAAGAAAGAGAGAGAGACTAAGAAAGAGAGAGAGAGACTAAGAAAGAGAGAGGGAGAGAGACTAAGAAAGAGAGAGAGAGAGAGACTAAGAAAGAGAGAGAGAGAGAGAGAGAGAGACTAAGAAAGAGAGAGAGACTAAGAAAGAGAGAGAGAGAGAGAGAGAGAGACTAAGAAAGAGAGAGAGAGAGAGACTAAGAAAGAGAGAGAGAGACTAAGAAAGAGAGAGAGAGACTAAGAAAGAGAGAGAGAGACAAAGAAAGAGAGAGAGAGAGAGACTAAGACAGAGAGAGAGATTAAGAAAGAGAGAGAGAGAGAGAGACTAAGAAAGAGAGAGAGAGAGACTTAAGAAAGAAAGAGAGAGAGACTAAGAAAGAGAGAGAGAGACTAAGAAAGAGAGAGAGAGACTAAGAAAGAGAGAGAGAGAGAGAGACTAAGAAAGAGAGAGAGAGACTAAGAAAGAGAGAGGGAGAGAGAGACTAAGAAAGAGAGAGAGAGAGAGAGACTAAGAAAGAGAGAGAGAGAGAGACTAAGAAAGACAGAGAGAGAGATACTAAGAAAGAGAGAGAGAGAGAGAGACTAAAAGAGAGAGAGAGACTAAGAAAGAGAGAGAGACTAAGAAAGAGAGAGAGAGAGACTAAGAAAGAGAGAGAGAGAGAGACTAAGAAAGAGAGCGAGATAGACTAAGAAAGAGAAAGAGAGAGAGACTAAGAAAGAGAGAGAGAGAGAGAGAGACTAAGAAAGAGAGAGAGACTAAGAAAGAGAGAGAGACTAAGAAAGAGAGAGAGAGACTAAGAAAGAGAAAGAGAGAGACTAAGAAAGAGAGAGAGAGACAAAGAGAGAGAGACTAAGAAAGAGAGAGACTAAGAAAGAGAGACAGAGAGAGAGACTAAGAGAGAAAGACAGAGAGAGAGACTAAGAGAGAGAGAGAGAGACAGAGAGAGAGACAGAGAGAGAGAGAGAGAGACAGAGAGAGAGAGACAGAGAGTGAGAGACAGAGAGAGAGACATAGAGAGAGAGAGAGAGAGAGACAGAGAGAGAGAGAGAGACAGAGAGAGAGAGAGAGACAGACAGTCAGATAGACGGATAGACAGATAGACGGATAGACAGATAGACGGATAGACAGATAGACAGATAGACAGACAGACAGACAGACAGAGCAACTGACAACAGACATACAGACAGAGAGATACGGACAGACAGACAGAGAGACAGACAGTCTCTTGGAGACAAACAGGCAGACAGACACTGTTCCGCCGCTTTGGTAATTATGGGTGTAGCAGAACCCGCGCCGTCGGCAGAGCGATAGTTACAATCACTACTACTCTTTAAAAGTATGGGTTTGCGTGAACCCGCGCAATCGGTAGTGTTTATGTTAATTAACATAATCAATTAATTTTAATGTTTTGTCATGTACACACTAAAAATTTGCAGACATAGAGCAAATTAGGTGTGTGAGAGATACTTAAAATTTCAAAACGATACCTTTAATGGTTCCAGAGTTACAATGATTATAGTGTGTCTCTGGGTACAGGTGAACCCAGGAAGCACGGCACAGGTTAAAAGGTGTATATCTAAATTCAGTCAGGGTTTGTTGTCCTATCAAACAAACATCGTCAAAATCAAAGAAAAATATCAAACCTTAACTGTTTTTAACGGACAAAAGTTTACTTTTCTTCATCAAAAGTTTGAATTTAAATTTAGATAGGGACAACAGATCTACCTACAAAATTTCACTAAGATCGGTGAAAAAATGGGGTTTAACGGTTTTTCAAACTGCCAAAACTTTGGTTTTTGTCTTGAAAAGTATGTTATGATATTCAGTTAGAAACAACAGACCTACTAACCAAATTTCACAAAAATCGGCTTAAAAATGAGATTTAACGGACTTTTAACTGCTGTCACGCGCTATTCGCGTGGTACAAAATAAAAGAAAAAGAAATGTGAGATTAAAAATGAAAGGCAAGACAAGAACGGTATAGTTTTTGAATTAAAGAGGAAGAATAAATTTATTCACATAAATACACAATACAAGACAACAAGCACACTCTCTCTCAAACTTAAGGGGTTAACCAACAAAAGCTAATTGAATCTAAAACTAAATCACTAATTCAATCACATTAACTAACTAATCAAAAATTGAAGCCAATAAGGTATTAACACAATTACCGCGCTTGTTTCTCAAACCAGAACGACCAATAAATAGATAATCACAAGTGATGATCCATCGATGTGAGGTCCTGCTTGCACTAATAGTTCACCCAAAATCTCAACACCTCATTAGCTTGACACAAACATCAATTCACCACAAAATATCTCTGGGCACACTCAGAAATCCAAGAACCCTTTGTCTAGGTTAGTTTTCAATACATGAGGGGGTTTTGTTAACACTCAAGCGCAGTGTCTCTGTGATTTCAATTCATTAACAGAACGTTTGATCCCACGGTTCATCAATGTCACAAATCAATCATGATATTGCACAGTCTCTGGTACAGTCGCGCATGAATATTAACCCGGTGAACATTCACGGAAATTATGCAATAAAGGGTTACCGTGGTTCGACGGAGAATGCTATCGGCGGAACATAAACACGCTATCCCAAAAACTAAGTTCCACTTTGTTCTTATCATGTATAAAATATTTGGAAAACTTTCCCCAAAAATTTTCAAAGTCCAACTGACTATTAACTTTATAGCAAAAAGTTCCAGAAAATTATCAGAGTCTGAATTAAACCCCAAAACACTGAAAAAGTTCCAAAAACCTACATGAAAGCAAACTGGTATCCAAGTATAAAGTTTTTCAAAACAATGTCAACAAAGTTTCAAAATGGCTGAAGGTTACTTCCGGTTGACCTCTATGAAATATAAAACCCTAAAATCATAAGTTTAATTTATAAAAGTTAACTTGGGAAAGCAATGTGCAAAAATTACTAAAGTCAAACACACTTTCACAAAAAGTTTAGGTTTTGGGTAAACAGGGCAGCGGCCATATTGGCCAGGGGAAATAACTTCCGGTTCTGACAAGGGCAAATAATCATCTCCCTCCAAGGGCAACCACTATTCCCACAAATCCGCCATTTTGTTTTACACAAGAAATACCAAAAATCCAGTTTCATGACAAATTTACAATTTCTCAACCCCCAATCCATGAAACTCACTCCACAAGGTTTTCCGACAAAATACTAGGACATTATTACATGAATATGCTTGAAACATGGTACTTGGACATATTGTGACATAGCACAACAATCTGTTCATATTGACTCTGTCTTACATGGGACCACCATTACACTGGTCATTTAAAATCCAAGTTCATCCAAAAATTATGTATGTCAAATTCTGAACTTATTAGAGAATATGCTAGGGAATACATGTCTCCCTTAATTTAAGTGTTTATCAATTCTCCATATTGGCTAGAAAGTCGCCATTTTGAGAATTAGAAATTTCGACATAAAAAGCCTAGAGTTCACTCATACACCACTCAACCACGGAAAACATGGGGTGAAAATGATACCTCCCCACCACCCCAAATGAAAGCTTAACAAAACGAAAAACGAAGAGCAACAAAATGGGTTTCAGACTTACTGTTCATTCATACACACATTCCGGCTACTAGAGAAGTCAAATTGGCGACACCCAGACTGACACACTACTCACCAAACAACCTGTGAGAAATGAAGGGGACAATCTTAGCGGCGCTTCCTTGAACACAAGCAGGGGAACAAAAGATATCCACGCAGCCCGGCACGGCGGATTTAAACAAAAACCACAGCCGTTTAGCTTTATCCTCTCAAGAACAAAAGTTAAGGAAACTTGGCTTGCAATAAACCTGTGCTAGCTACCCTTCCTGTGCGTCGTCAATCCCCAGTCTGCAAACTAATCACGCATGCCTGCCAGCCACCGGCGTCATGCGCAACGTCACTTCCACTGACCAATCATGATAGCTGAAAAACAGACATCCCCCCTACAACCACGTGCCCACGGACTGAAAAGAAAGGGAAAGAATAATCCAGAAGAAATAAGGTCTCACACCACTTGTATGGGATACACACTAGTGACATTTATTGATGGGAACATTTTGCGCGTGACAACTGCCAAAAATATTGCTTTTTTCTCTTGAAAAGTATGTGTTTCAGTTTAATTAAGAACAACGGACTACTATGCCAATTTTTGTAACAATCCAACTTTAAATTACAAAATGTCACACTCTCCGTGCCAAGATTAAAGACGCCCACATATATATCAATCAATCAATCAATCAATCAATGACGCTTATATCGCGCATATTCCGTGGGTACAGTTCTAGGCGCTCTGCAGTGATGCCGTGTGAGATGAAATTTTATACGGCCAGTAGATTGCAGCCATGTCGGCGCATATTTACCTTTCACGGCCTTATTCCAAGTCACACGGGTATGGTAGACAATTATTAACTGTGCCTAAGCAATTTTGCCAGGAAAGACCCTTTTGTCAATCGTGGGATCTTTAACGTGCACACACAATGTAGTATACACGGGGGGTGGTTCGGACACCGAAGAGAGTCTGCACACAAAGTTGACTCTGTGAAATAAATTTCCGTCGAACCTGGGATCGAACTCGCGCTGACAGCGGCCAACTGAATACAAATCCAGCGCGCTACCAACTGAGCTATATCCCCGCCCAATATACGACTTGTGGCTGTGTGTGTGTGTATGTGTTTGTTCGCCATGCACGGCCAAAGTTCTCGATGGATCTGCTTCAAATTTGGTGTCCATATTCAGATATACCCTGCACAAAATCTGGTCGATGAGATATTTCAACACGTGCTCTCAGCGCGCAGCGCTGAACCGATTTTGGTTCCACTTGAGCTACCCGGGCCCCCATAACGACACACCAAAGCCAAAGTTCTCGGTGGATCTTTTTCAAAATTGGACACCGTATTCAGCTACACCCCGGACACAATATCATCGATGAGATATTTCAACACGTGCTCTCAGCGCGCAGCGCTGAACCGATTTTGGTTTTTGTGTTCATTTCACCATTACAAGTAACTCTTCCTTATCTTCTCCAGTGTTTTGCGTGTATCTCCCTTCCTTCGTGTGGCTTCAATCCATATTCTCGTTTCTAAGTTACTATTTTTAGAATGTCACTGCGCTGTCCAGAACGCTTCCCTTGCACCCGTAAGTTGTTCTTACTGTCAAAGTGAAAAGGTCGAATCAATGTATAGCCACGCGAAAAATACACTCTCACCTATCTCTCTATATTTATAGATATATATATATATATATATATATACATATATATATACGGCTTCTGTGTGTGTGTGTGTGTTTGTGTGTGTGTGTGTGGGCAAAAACCTGTGTATTGTAGAGTTCTGTTTGTGATGTGGTCTAGCGGCTTTTGTCTGTCTGTATGTTCTGGCATTTGAGAAGCCACAACAGATAATAGAGGGCTAAGAAATAAGCTCTAAAATTCTCAATCCCGTTTGACAGGACTTCGCCTGCAAAGGTGATTGTGATGAACCGCCACGCTGTCTGTCTCTGTCTCGCGATTCACCCCGGCGAAGCCGGGTATTCCTCTAACCGCGATTATCTCCCTTCCTCCGTGTGGCAATGCCGGGTCTCAGACGCAGCCTGGTATTCGGCTCTACTTCTTCCCGGTGAAGCCGGTACCCGGCGAAGCGGGTAATCATCTAGTATTATATATCCCTGTATTGCAGGGCTCTGGAGCAATGCAGCTAGCGTCAGCCATTACCACAGCTGTCCTGTTATATTATATATTCCTGTCTTGCAGAGCTCTGGAACACTGCAGCTAGCGTCAACCATTACAATAGCTGTCCTGTTATATTATATATTCCTGTCTTGCAGAGCTATGGAACACTGCAGCTAGCGTCAACCATTACAACAGCTGTCCTGTTATATTATATATTCCTGTCTTGCAGGGCCCTGGAACACTGCAGCTAGCGTCAACCATTACAACAGCTGTCCTGTTATATTACATATTCCTGTCTTGCAGGGCTCTGGAACACTGCAGCTAGCGTCAACCATTACAACAGCTGTCCTGTTATATTATATATTCCTGTCTTGCAGAGCTCTGGAACACTGCAGCCGGCTTCTATGTCAAAAAAGGAAGGATGGCTGCTCGGTGCATTTTGGAGTATGGAGCGAGTAAAGGTTAGTATCGTATATATATACGTCTTGCTTGCTTTGTGTCTTCATTTATTTGCGATTTATTTACAGCGCTTTCAAGGTAGTATTTGTGTTGAACTTCCTGTGAGTTCGGTCCTGGAAGGTCACTTCTGCTTATTGTTATACGACACTTCTTTTATTTACACAAATGTACTGCACCGTGCTTTGTTGTTTTGACGGTCATACCGTACAGTTAGAATGTACTAGCAGTCAGCGATCGGCTTATCCCAAGTTTAAGCTGAGCACCAGGCTCTTTGCTTAGTTTGAACCTCAGAAAGAATGTTACAGAAAGAATGAATGAATGATTGAATTAATTAATTAATTAATTAATTAATTAATACATAAGTTGAATGAATGGATGAATGATTGTGAATAAATGAACGAACAAATAAATAGAATGAATGAAGGAATGAATGAATGGGAAAAAAACGAAGAAAAAACGTCTATAAAAAACATGTTTCCCAACTAGGCATCATCTCTCTTGGATTGTGTTGCTTGTACATTTTTAAAGGCATGCATGATTTTTGACAGTGCTGTTTGATGACGTCAGATTTGCCCTTTGCAAAAATGGAGGCCACACTGTCAAGGCCACTTATTGTAATCAATTACATTGACATTTTTGTCATACAATCTTTAACATGCTCCACACTATGGTATTGCATTTTATTTTTTATTTTGAAATCCCGTTCATAAAAGAAACCCTTCAGACAGAAACTGCCCTTACATGTTTGACTTAAAAAAAAAAATTTCACGTACAGTTTGTATAGAGCTTAAACAATGACCACGAGTTGATTACTGGAAAATAAACCACGAGTGGGTATTTGCAGCCGCTTGGTAATTCACGAGTGTGCGGAGCACACGAGTGAATTACCAAGCGGCTGCAAATACCCACGAGTGGTTTATTTTCCAGTAATCAACGAGTTGTCATTGTTTAAGCTATTTATACAACGACCAACACGGGTCGAACATGCAGTCATGCAGACGACATTTTGTAGGCAATTTCATTTCAGCCTAATCACTCAGAGTGTCAAATGCGCGTCATTCAAATAATCCCTATTCTTTTACTAAATTCTTAGTCTCCGACTCGTCGGCATTATACTTGTCTCGTCTAAATATCGGACCCCATTGCTACGATTAAAACACAATAGCGTTTATATAGCTATTCTGACATTACATTCTGTGTTAAGGCTGGAGAACACACCTGAGGCCATATTTCAAAGTGGTTAGGCAGTTTTAAAGGTTTGTTTTTATGTTAGTTCAGTGTTTTGTTTATCAGGAAAAAACAAAATGAATAGAGCTTGTCGCGCAAAATTTTGAGATAGCGACTGAAGTTTGAGCATAGGTATGAGATTTTTTCACGCAAACCCTACTGAAGAAATTGTGATATTGTATTGTGAATATGTTAACAAAAAAACAATCGGATGATCAGAAACTGAAGAAGAGAAATAGGGAAGCAAAATAGAACATCAAACATAGTGATTTTACAGGTGAATTTGGAAAAAAACCCTTATGTATCCATTTTTGAAGCCCAATTTGAAGCATGGAACACAGTCAAACATAAATTAAAAGTGTTAAAGTGGTTACAGTGTTCAGAAATAGTGTTAAATAACAAGTTGAGTTATCCCTCTTCACAAATTTTAAGAGAAATACACCTCTTGTCGCGCAAAATTTTGAACTGTGATGCTTTTACTACCCCCACCCCCTACTCATTTTTCAGAAAAGAGTGCATATTATCTTCCAAATAGACAAGCAAGGTAGTCAGATGATCAAAACTTCAGAACAAAAATAGGGAAGCAAAATAGAACATGCAACATAGTGATTTAACTGGTGAATTCAGAAAAAACACACTTTTTTACTCATTTTATTAGCTGAATTTAAAGCTTGGAAGACAGAAATAAATAAATTAAAAGTGCAAAACTGGTTACAGTGTTCAGAAATAGTGTTAGATACCAAGTTGAGTTATCCCTCTTCATCACAGTTAAAAGAAACGCACCTCTTGTCGCGCAAAATCTTGAACTGTGATGCTTTTACTACCCCTACCCCCTACCCATTCTTCAGAAAAGAGTGCATATTATCTTCCAAATAGAAAGGCAAGGTAATCAGATGATCAAAAACTTCAGAACAGAAATAGGGAAGCAAAAAAGAACACCCAACAGAGTTATTTAACTGTTGAATTCAGAAAAAACACACTTGTTTACTCATTTTGTAAGCTGAATTCAAAACTTGGATGACAGAAAAAAATAAATTAAAAGTGCTAAAGTGGTAACAGTGTTCAGAAATAGTGTTAGATACCAAGTTTAGTTATCCCTCTTTATCACAGTTAAAAGAAACACACCTCTTGTCGCGCAAAATCTTGAACTGTGATGCTTTTACTACCCCTACCCCCTACCCATTCTTCAGAAAAGAGTGCATATTGTCTTCCAAATAGAAAAGCAAGGTAGTCAGATGATCAAAAACTTCAGAACAGAAATAGGGAAGCAAAATAGAACATCCAACATAGTAATTTAACTGTTGAATTCAGAAAAAAAACACTTTTTTACTCATTTTATTAGCTGAATTTAAAGCTTGGAAGACAGAAAAAAAATTAAAAGTGCTAATGTGGTTACAGTGTTCAGAAATAGTGTTAGATACCAAGTTCAGTTATCCCTCTTCATCACAGTTAAAAGAAACACACCTCTTGTCATGCAAAATCTTGAACTTTGATGCTTTTACTACCCCCACCCCCTACCTATTTTTCAGAAAAGAGTGCATATTATCTTACAAATAGGAAAGCAAGGTAATCAGATGATCAAAAACTTAAGATAAATAGGGAAGCAAAATAGAATATCCAACATAGTGATTTAACTGTTGAATTAAAAAAACACCTTTTTTTCTTTTTTTTTAAGCTGAATTAAAAGTTTGGAATTCCTCCGAAAGCGGCGTATGGCTGCCTAAATGGCGGGGTAAAAACGGTCATACACGTAAAAATCCACTCGTGCTAAAAACATGAGTGAACGTGGGAGTCTAAGCCCATGAACAAAGAAGAAGAGGAGGAGAAGAAGAAGAAGTTTGGAAGACAGAAAAAATAAATTAAAAGTGCTAAAGTGGTTACAGTGTTCAGAAATAGTGTTAGATACCAAGTTGAGTTGTCGCTCTTTATCACACTCACAGTTAAAAGAAACACACCTCTTGTCGCGCACAATCTTGAACTGTGATCCTTTTACTACCCCCGCCCCCTACCCATTTGAACACAAGAGTGTATATTCTCTTCCAATTAGAAAAATAAGTAATTTGCAACTGGACATTTTTAAAATACATATTTTCTGTCAGTCCAAGGATTGCTTAGTCCATTAAAAACAAACAGACTAGGATTTAGCGCACCCATTTTAAGAAAAAGTTAACATGATAATTGATATATATATATATATATATATATATATATATCAGACTTTTTTTTATGCAATTACTACTGAAGATTCCAGACCATTTTATATTCTTTGTCACATTTTTTACTTTTTTTTTTATAAATTTATCTATAGCGAGTCTTGTCTCTTTCAGTCTTTGTGTCATTTAGTTAGCTGTGTCACTCGAATTTCTTTGTCAGGCTGAAACTTAGCTGTTGCGTTGAAGTCTGCTGTGTGTGTTTGGGTCCAAAGCAACTTTCACATTCTCATCTACACATTCTCATCTACACACTCACGTTACTCCCACAATTATACAATTCTACCCACAGATGCGTTCGGGGATGGGGGTCTCGCACTCGGGCAAATCACACCACAAAATACAAAGTATAACGTACACAGATTTTTCTATTGAACCAAAAGGCAAATTAAATCATGAATAAATCAATCAAGCAAAACTTCCACACAATGACACATTCACTCTCGGTTCACACTGCGCTCTGGGCATGCACACTTGGCAGCACGTATACGTTCCGACGCCGTTTGTCTTCCTGCAAGTCCAGCACAGGCACACGATTGTCCAAGAATCACAATAATCCTCGTGAATGTCACAGCAGGCATAGTAAGGTTACGTAGAAAAGTCCAAAAGGGTGCGTTAATGGTGGTAATCCGGCACACACACACACACACACTGACACTGACACACACACACACACACACACACACACACACACACACACACACACACGAACACACACACACACTCCGGTTTGGTAAGTTACCTGATAAATAATGTAGCCTGTAGACTGATCAGACAGGAAGAGTAATACTTTCACATTTCCGATGTTCAGCGATAAACTTGTTTTCTTCGAGAGTTCGATCTTCGTGCGATTCTGGCGCGTTGTCACCAAGAACGTTAAAAAACCACAGGATATCATCATGATGCCTCTCTACAAAAACCAGGTCTAGGAACTCTTCATCTAAAGTCAGTCAGTATTAACCTCCTCAACACAATCCTCATCTTGTCCCATAGTGATTTCTGCCGCCAAAGAACATGTGGTTCTCAACTCAAAAGACCGATTTGTCGTCTTCCGGCATTGCGAAATTCAGATCTACCCCAACTTCGTGCATTGATCTGAGCAATAAAATGTAGATGCGATAATCTGCAAACATCTCTTCAACACAATCTGCATCTTGTCCCATCGTGATTTCTGTCAGCAAAGAACATGTGGTTCTCAACTCACAAGACCAATTTGTCATCTTCCAGTGTGAAATTCTGATCTGCCCCAAGTACGTGCAATAAAATGTAGAAGCGATAATCTGAAAAAAATCTGTTCGCGTGAACGCTGCCACGTTGTCATCAGTCCAATGTCTTTTATCCAGAGCAGGGACGAACACACTTTTTCATCAGCAGTTTGTTATGTTTATCCGCAGACTGCTTTCCATTACTTGTCTGTTTTAGATTGACTCGTATGGTTCTTCAGCCAGGCAAGAAGTGCGTGTTTACAGTGACACGTTCTCACGCACGACATGTCGTAAATGCAAGTTCTAACGATTGTTTTTTATTGCACTGATAGAGAATGTCGATAGTTGTAAACTTCTGACATTTCCTAATGTTTATTTCATTATTTTGCATACGGATATGGCTAATAAGTGGATAATCTGTTACGACACGAAACGCGTTCTAAATCCGGGAAGGGAGGCTACTCCAGCGTACTTTCAGGTGTGTTCTAATACCTTAAAATCATGTTTTTGTCAGCAGCAAGGACCAGAATGGTCCATGTCGTTGATTGCAGACGACGGTTCCCTTTCCGCATGAAGCCACGGAAATAACTGAACATTGAAAAACCCACGGACATGTATTACGAAGAAAACTCGGGATAACCGGATGTTTAGCATTACGTCAATATGCTAGGAATCCTATGACGTCATGACGTATCATACTTGCCTACGTAGATTGTATACATGTTCGAAAGACTGACTGTTGTGAATTCGCGTGGTGAAGACTGCGGTAAATCTGTAGATGATAAGAGAACAAGGATTGTCTCAGAAGAAACGACTAAATGTTTCAGACCGGTAACTTCATTTCAACATTGCACTATATAATGGACGTTCTATGTGACAGGAGAGTTTGCTGATTTTGTGTTAAACATTGGAGAGATCGTCTGCTAGAATCAGAGATAGGTCGCTTCAGATTGCAGCTTCTGGAAATTTGCAAGGTTTGTTGCCTGTTAAAGAACTGGATTTTACACGTAATGTATGTCATGTACAGTAAGCAACAACAAAAACACACACAAAGCAAATGGCATTGTCTGTCGACTAGGCATACACGTCAGCCATTGTTGTTACAGTTTTGAGTCAACATTGTACGTATTCTTCCGCAACAGGGTCCAATCGTCTGGGTTTCAAATGTTCTAAAAATAAATTCTAGTGTTGATTATTTTTTAGCCCTCTTTATTCTTACTTCGAATAATCCACGTGTGATTTTTGGGTTTAATCAAAGTAGTTCGTTCTAATTTCTCACTTGTCTAAAAATAATCAACTAGATTTAATCCACCCCTCGGTTGCATTGCAGGAGTTGTATAATAGCTTATTAACTTGTGTCCTGTAGGGCAGCTAGTGTTTGAATAGCTTAATTTGGTGACGTCAATTGTTTTACATAAAACCTGGATTTGATACGGGTTTCTACGGTGATAAAAACTAGGACTTGCAATGTGTTATACATTGACACATGAATATTGCATTAATGGTTTCAAAACACATTTTAGCATGTACAAGTATGAATAACTTATTTGTTTGACAACTTGATCAAAGGTATACATTTGGTTGAGTTGCTTCTGACTTGACATGTCTTCGAAGGTCGATATCAACTTTCATCAATTGGTGTTAAGATAATGTCTTCATGTGTCCATGTGACTGTATAACCATTTAAGTAAATCATGACTAATCTGACCAATCAGGACTGATCTTAGGTGACCCTCTCGAAGTAATGACACTCTGGCCGGAACTCTTTCTGTTTATGTATTTCCAAAACTAATGCAAGGCAGAGTACATTAGGTGACTTTTTTTCGAGGAAAGATGCTTTTTGATCATACATGTAATACACTCCATCCTTTAACAGTACCGACAAGCCAATGCTGTCGAAGAGAAAGAATGACTAGACACACCCAACCTCTCGGCGTGCATGTGTGTGTGTGTGTGTGTGTGTGTGTGTGTGTGTGTGTGTGTGTGCGTGCGTGCGTGCGTGCGTGCGTGCATGTGTATGTGTGTGGGTGTGTGTGTGTGTGTGTGTCTGTCACGTTTCAATATATCAGTCACAAAAGGTGATTATGAACGCTTAGTTACTACTAACCAGCCACACCACGATCCACTCTCGCAGTCATACAAAATAAATAGAATCAACAAAAGTATAAGTTTCAGACGCCTGTTTATATATTATCACGCCACCTCCCTCGAGACTTCACTCCAAAAGATGTTTTTACGTTCAAAACGCAAAATGCAGGTCACTGACAAAAATGCCAGTCAAAGTTTAGAAAATGATAATGTATCGATTGAACATTGGATTTCCCTTCTTTGAGCCATGTGACGTCAAAGGCCTACAAAACTTCATATTTGGGCGTTTCAGGTTAACCGAAACTTCAAAGGAACTACTTACTTCATATTTTGGACACGCGGATTAACCTACAGATCAAAACACACGTCTGCCAAACTGTAAAAATGAAGCGATTTGCAGATCTATCTCGGGAAGAAATTGAAAACAAAAGACAACTTTTAACTCCGATCGCACTTCAGCTGAACAAAAGATGAACATGGGAGACACCCTCCATCAGTATATTGCAGGCAACACACAACTCTAAGTTTTGCCGCGGCCAAATTCAAACCACACACAAAGTTCACTCAGCTCTGTCGCACACACAGCCACCGGCCGAGTCGATATGCGCGGGGCAAGTAGTTTCGACATGTCCTTTGAAGATATGCATTTCTTCCTCTGTGCAGAAAATAAACCTGACATGCCACCATCCACAACAATGCAAGTTCTGCCTACTTTCCACAACTGTACCATAAACAACTTGAACATCACAATAACAAAACAAGAGGTGAAGCCTTCAAGGCTCACGTAAGAAATCGACAAACAGTAACACAAACTCAATCACTCCGTCACACATACATACACACACACACACACACACACACACACACACATACACACACACACACACACACACACACACACACACACACACACACACACACAGTAAGCATGGGTGACACTGTGCAAGAAAGCAAGACACTAGATCTAGATCTAGCCTACTTAAGCCTGTCCTTAAAGTGTAACTAAACAGACATTTTGAAGTGTCAGCTTTACTGAATTGCTTTATGTTTTGTCCAAGTATAGACCTGTAGAAGCGACACTGGACGATTTTTCCAACGTTTACTGTGTTTTCTGATTTACTACGATTTTTTAAAAGTGTTGAACCCATTTCAGATTTACCTGATTATCTGTTCTTGATTTGATACTTCCAAAGAACAAGTGGTACTTTGAGTTCCGGTTTTATGTTTTAACCAATCAGAATTTGGTTCCTAAATAAAATCGTCTGCTGCCTGTCCCAGCAGAGTCGGCAACAAGCACTGCTTGCCACATGTGTGTTGTTACCAACAGAAATAGCCATAAATTGGGCAAGGTAGCAATGTAAATGAATTGGATCTAACTAATGTGCTTGTACTGCATCTCTGGCCTTTGAATTTACTCCAAATGTACTGGCTCAGCGTGAGAGGCAACATCCTGTCGAAGTCGTAAGCACGAGGCTGACTCAGTGACTGGGAGATTATTATTCGAAGAGCATGCTGAAACGGATTGTAAGTACAATATTTTACATGTTCTCGACATTTCTGTTGATCTTTCCTTAACTTTAATTGTTTCCTTGATTTAAAACCCTAGGGCTTGTATTTTCAGTTGTGATACTAAGCACGTATCTTTACCACAGTATCCGATTACTTCACACTTGAATTTTGGAATGATGAAGTGGAATTATTTCTGGATCTAATTTATTCCTTGTTCCCCCCCTCTCGATTCCTTTTTTTGCCACATATGTATTGTCGTGTGAGGGGGTAGATGCGTGTACTGGCTGATTTTTTTTTCCACTTCGGTCGATTCATATGATTGGAAAAAAAACTTGTCAAGGATTTCAGAATTTAATAGATCTGTTCGAAGTTTTTACGGGATGGGTCCTGTTACAATACAGACTGAATGTGCCCAAGATGAACTTTTGATCAAACATACACACACAAATGAATCTCTTGAGTTTGTTATACGGCGAATGTCCAGTTTCCACCACCACGTCTGTGGTATGTTTTTATACTGTTTGATTGAATAGACTGACGTGCATTCTCTCGCAAATGTGCGCGCGTGTGTGTTTGTCTGTGCCTCAGACTTATTAATCAAAGATGATGTTGCACATTGCAGATCTATGTGACAGGAGCAAGTGGACAAGACAGCTACATTTGTCTGAGCGAAGATCCAATGGTAAGCTCGTTTAGCCGAAGACAGCGAGCCTGGGTGCATGCAAGCTTCTATCATGTTCGTGTGAGTGCTGCAGGGCTATTAGACGACTTTTCATTATTCTTGATTTGGAGATCCATGCAGGGTATTAGAAAGTGCAGAATATACACGTTTGAACAAATACGATGTGTGTTTGCTCTGAAAAAAAGAAAAGACGCAACAAACAAACATTGTAATAAACAATATATTACGGATTGATAATTAAAGAAAATCGTCTCTACAGGGTTGACCCCCCTAAAAAGGACACCCACAACCATGCAAATTACTTCTGCATCTGTTGAACCAATTATTTTATATATGGTATTCATTAACTTCAGTTTATGTTCTACCTTTCCAGTAAGTGGCAATTTTGTAAATTGAATGGTCTGACTTTTGTGCAATTTTCATTTTTTTCTCCAAATTCGGGGGTCGACTAAACAGAACGAGTTTTGACATTGAGCGGTAGCCATTTTTACCTAATTTAAACCCTTCAGGCGTTTACCTTTTTGATTATTTTTAATGTCTGAGTATGTAAAAACATCCCCTTCAACCCCCAGGCTATCGATGACCTGAAGAAAGCATGCAGTTACAGCTAGGTTCAGGGCAATCCTCAGACACGAAAGCGTTGGTGTCATTGGTGACGCAAAAGTTAGATAATTTAACCTACAAATTTGCCACTTTGTGAACTTCACATGCATAAAATCAAGTTTAAGTATGCTGAATATGAAGTTATTGGTGTAGAAGTTATAGCATTTCTGTCAGTTAACAGTATTTAAAATCTCTAAAGTAAAATCTGACATATTCGAAAGTTTTGCATAAACACCCAGACAATTTTTACGATACTCTCCTAAGCTTCTCCACTTCTCAGCCCTGTCTTGGAAATTAATTCGAATAAGGCAGTCAAAATAACTTAGTTTGGAGCACCCATCAATCAGAATAAGCATTAACTTTTGACACAGGAAATATCTTCTACCGAAAGCTCTCCTGGTTTTATTCTACATTTTTCCTGCATAATGGTAACAAATTTAATGATAAATCTAAACAACGAAGTGACTGTGGTAAGATGAACAAAGTTAAAAAACAAAGGATTACTGTAAATGGTTTACGAATCTAAATCTAAACAAGTTTTAATGATAAGTAAAATGATAAAAAAAAAAAAATTAAAAAAAGCTAACGTCCTCGCATTTGTCCAGAATTATTCCATGTTTAACATGGGAACAGAGGGATAATTGGTCTAAAGAATTTTTAAAAAGGAGGGTTAGGGTAACCCTAACCCTCTTTGGACTATCTGTATGCAATGCCTGCTATAGGTGGAAGACTTTTGTGGAAGCCATGGAAGAATGCATCGCTGTTGTGCTGGTTCAGCTTGAGGTCCTGTCCTAGCGAATATCCTGCACACACAAAAACACGACTTTTTAAGCCACTTATGTTGCATTCTGTGACATAGCTTTGTTAAAACCGTGTGCCTGATAATAATGACAGATTTTGTTGATATACATTTTTTTTAAGACACCCCATATAATATTGTTTGACAATCTCTTTCAACATAGTTTACGAATCACCAATGTGTATACAAACGCAAATAACCCACAGGTCAATGAATTACTTTCCAGAGAGAGAGAGAGAGAGAGAGAGAGAGAGAGAGAGAGAGAGAGAGAGAGAGAGAGAGAGAGAGAGAGAGAGAGAGAGAGAGAGAGAGAGAGAGAGAGAGAGAGAGAGAGAGAGAGATTAAGACTAGAAAATGTGTGCTATAAAAAACAAGGATAATCACTGTCAAATCTTTGCTTGTACCTGCATGGTGTTTACTGCGCTATATACACAACCTGTTTTATTTCTTATTTAATTTTTTTTTTTTTTTTGGGGGGGGGGGATGTTTTGTGATGCGGGTTTTTTCAAAGCCTTTACTGCTTTAGTCATTGAATCCACCTGACTTCGATTTATTGTTCAGTGATGGGTAATTGTGTGACCAACTATGTAAGTTAGTGATTGTTCTGGCTTCATACAATGACATCGCATTAATTTTATAAGTGTATGTGTGTGTGTTTCAGGCAAAAGCTGATCTTACAGTCCTAGTTGTATGCAGTACCTCTGCTTCTTCGTTCAGGAATCAAAGTATACAATCTAAACCGATTATTTTGTTCAATAATGTTCAGCTTACCATCCCGAAGAAGGCAGTAACGTGCCGAGATATTGATTATAGATATTAACGTACCTAACCTGGTTACTGGTGTGTTTTCTTTTTATTTCAATAATGTAAATGTGTGACAACTTTCAGGGTACTTGATGTTCAGAGCAATTTTTCTGGCAAAAGACCTTTTATGGATCAAAGAAAACTTTTGTCATGGTGCACAAGTCAATCAATTTGGTTGATAAATAATTTCCCCTGGTTCCAAAACGTAGTATGTATTACCACATGTCCTTACCTGTCATTGGCATCACATGATTCTCTGCAAGCAGTCTTTTGTGGAAATACGTCATTTAACACTTGCACTTATAGTAGGTATCTGTGGAACGGTAGACATGCAACGACAACGAACAACAAAAGACAAAGTGTGGAGTACACTCATTTTTCTTAACATACGCCAAGTTTCTTTGAGAATGCTCCAAGTGAAAATCAGGGGTTCCTAGGCCTGATATCACAATTAAACAGCTTCTTCTCAGAATCAGGAGGGAAAAAAACTGTTATATTGCGAGATGTCGTGACAAGAACAGACAGCAACAGCAGCAGCAACAACAACATTGCTAAATCGTCGCTTTAACAAAATTTCATGTTTAGCATCGCAGACAAAGCACGGCTACTGATCCGACCAAAGCCACACTTCATGCACGATGGGCACATTGTTATGGCCAGCTTGTTAACGTGCGCATTGTGTATGTTTTACATAGAATTGAATGTGTTTGTCGTTGTGTCTGTCATGTATCCTAGTCGTTTGATTTAGAATAAAGCAAACTTGTTACAATGACGATTTTCTTCGGTTTTTGATGAAGGATTGGCATCAAGACTTTTCCTATTTTCCAACTCTGCCACCATACACTGGCCGTTCAGGTCTGCATGTCGACCACATGGTGTGTGATCAGATTTTTTGGACGTGTTCACAATGCTTACATGACCACCAAATGGAAAATCAGTTGGTATTTGTTATGTTTTTGTGTTAGCACAATCTTCATACAAGTAAACAGAAACAGTTTTGTTGCAAACAGAGCCTTCATAAGAAAAAATGCTTCTTAGTCAAAATACATACCCCTTTTTCGTATTGCGTAAAATATACCCATAAACTCTGGACATCATATTTTTATTTTTTTTCACAACAATGAAACCAAACTTTGGCATATGTTTTAGCAATATATTCACAATAAAACCTATTAGTTTGAAGGCTGCATCTTGTTTTGTTTATTTTTGAGAATTTTTTTGCAAACCCATGCAAATGGCCAGTTTCTGGGGAGAGACTGGGGAGATAATGGCCAGTAAAGAAAGAGTTAATAAGTAAACTAATGTCAGAAGTACTGTAGGTATTTACCTTGTTTGCCTTCGCGTTCGCTTTCTTGATAGCCCGCTGCAGCATTTGTATCACTTCCCTTGACATTCAAAACGCCAATGTATTTCTGAAAGGAAAATAAAGATATTGACCGAAACATCACACAAGTGGTATATCATGCTAGGTTTTGTTTACAGTGCCTGTTCTACGACCACATCTGATTGTAATTTAAATAAAGAAAAACTGTATCCATTTATTACTTCTCTATTTGTGTGTGTTTGTGTGTGTGCAGGGGCGGATCACATCATTTTTAAGGGGGAGTTTCCAAATTTCTTTTAGGGACAATTTGACGACGCGAAGCGTTTAGTTGAAGACGCGAAGCGTTCAACCTCCTTGGGGGGTCCGACAAATGTTGATAAAAACAAGGAAAATGGATCAATCTGAGCCAAGAAATATCCCCTAATTAACCTTCCAAAAAAGTAAATATATTAAGAAGAAAAATTTGAATCACAACAAGGGCAATTGATCGATCTGGCGCAACCTGAGCAAACTAATTAGCCAACTTCTTTCCAAAATCGTCACTTAGAATACAAAGGCCGGCTCCTAAGTGGTCCGGAACCCCCCTCCGGATCCGCCCAGTGTGTGTGTGTGTGTGACCGATGACCTCTAAATTCTAATCGTTGCGTTTGCATGGTAATACAGTTTTAATACTGGATATGCCCATGAAAAAATATCATTTCTTGTTCATGTCATTGTGTGTGTGTGGCCAGGACCGTGACTTCTGCTTGCCTCGACGTCTTCAGAAAAGACACAAAATGCCAGCAGACGTATGTTCTTGGAGCACTCAGTATGCCGTCATCTGCAAACAAATAAATACAAATTATTCAATTGTGTAAATAAAGAACAATCATTTTAATATTACAACAAAAAATTCATATAACTGTAGACTAGTCTTCACCAGAGACATCCACTACACTATCTTTAAATAAAACTGCCGTAAAAAATTGAAATACTATAAAACTTGCCCCCACTCAGATCTATTTGGGATTATTCAAGTTTCAACCATGAAACGATGGCGGTTTGGACAGATCTGCTAGGTTGCCGCTGAAACTGAAATCAAAGGCGATCTTCAGAACTATTTCTAATCTTGCATTTGTGATTAATATAAAATACTGATCTTCCCAATAGAAGCTGATGTGTATACACATGACCAGGACAAGGTATTTTGTTACAGGGCATTTTCGCAGATGTCGCAGTTCAAAATATCGTTTTAGATCTGATTTTGTACAGCAGCCTGTGTGATTCAGAATCGTCTGCCCTTTTTCAGTTCAACATTTTATGGACGATTCATATGAGACTGCTAAATCATAACTGATGACAAATTCAGAAACAGATGATGGTTTCAAGTAGGCTACAGTAATGATTCGTTAAAAATGTCAAGCCACTCGTCGATCATTCACACTCGAAGAACCCAAGCCAAATCTGCTCTGGTTCCGAGCAGCTTTTTCCAACTGAGACCCTAATTGTTACGCATCTGCCGCGAAAAGATAGACCACAAACAAGCGGCACTGTACCATACTTTCGTTTATGTTGCTAAACAGATTAAATGTGCATTGTAAATGTGCTTACAGCAAAGAAATGCATCCTTACTTACCACAAAAATACTGGTACCACATTCATCGCACTTGTGTCTTCTTACCAAAACCTATCGATATGTTTGTTTACGATATATTGGTAATTACTAAACGTTAACTATTTTTCAAAAATCTGAAATGACTTTTAAGAATCAAAGAAAGATTCGCTAAAACGATTGACTTCAGAAAATAAGCAATATTTTTCTGAACCATGAAATAAAAATCGAAAACTCCGTTTGATCTTTTATTTTGGTAGATTGATGACAACAGCCGGAACTGAAAGTACCAGAACCAAAAATTAAGGGCATTAATCAGGTAAACTAAGAAGATTGTCGTTCCTGGCGCGCACTTCACATGTCCGTCAAACAGTGTCAGAGTGAGAGAATTTTTTTTTTTCGCAGTTCGACAGTATATGAGGCCCTTCTTCATATCAAAGTGTAAAGGTTGCTGAACGATTTTTTTCCTTTTTGCTTGTTTAGTTACACTTTAATTGAGCCCGTAGTCGACTACACCGAAGCTTCGCAAAGTCTTAATACCGAAAACCCGCAGCTACGGCGTGGTACTTTGACCCCAACATCGCTTCTCAAGTTTTGACATGCGAAGCTTCGCCGTAGCTCGCAACGAAGTTTTTTGTTTGTTTGTAAGAAGAGTGCTTTTTGATTCAAGATGGACGACGAAATCAGACTCAATACCATAGTGAAGAATGCACTTATCGACTTTGGTCGATATCGACTAACCTCCTACCTGTATTATTTCATACTGCGATGCATTGACATGTCGAATGAAACTCGAAATCCCAGCGCTCACGCCAACTGGTCCCGGCCGTGCTCAGTCAACGAAATAGAACACATACAATTAACTTACGTCATCATCAAGTACGTAAAGTACAATTTGTGACGTAAAGTACTCAGAAAGAAGCACACCACGCGCTGGTCGAGACTACGTGCATGCGCTTTCTGACTAAGAGACGCCAAGACATGAAAAGATAACTCTCTTTTCCGCCATAGTGCCTTCCAACTAGTCTCGGCCCGCTCAAAATAATGAGCCAAAATTACCGAGACTTTCAGTAATTCCTTCGCGTGACGTCTAACCCTCTTACGCCATAATGTGACGTCTTCAAATGACGAAATGTTAAAGTTTCTACCACAGACATACACACGCACACACACACACACACACACGCACAGACAGACAAAGTTACGATCGCATAGGCTACACTTACGTGAGCCAATAAGACCAAACGTGTTGATTGTCTCTGCTGTTAACCCCACACGCTAACTCATTGTAATGAACTCGTCCAGTCTTGATCGCGAGACAGGGTGACGACAAGTGTGTACAACAGTTACTGACACTGCCGGTGCAAAGAGATTGTCACGTTTCACTGTATCACTTAAGGTGATTATGAAACGGTTAGTTACTTCTAACTAACTAACCACACCACGATCCACTCTCGCAGTCATACAATTTAATGGAAACAACAAAAGTATTAGTTTCAGACGCCTGTTTATGTAACAACTCGCCACCTCCCTCGAGACTTCACTCCCAAAATGTTCTTTTACGTTCAAAACGTAAATAACACGGTCACTGACAAAATGCCAGTTAGAATATAGAAAATTATAGTAACACGCTGATCCCGTGTAAAGCTAGGAAAATATAGCTGTCTGTCAAAAGTGCTAGTTAATGCAGGGGTCACACACCCCACGTTGTCACCACTCGAATATAATCACAAATATAAAAGATGACAACGGTGGTAAACAGGGTGCGTAATGCCTGAATTTTTTTTTCAATTTTTTTTCTGTTTGTTTGGTGTCAAATGATATATAAAAGTCATGTGTAAGTGTCATTTGAATGGTATTGGCATGTGTTGTGATTTATATGCAATAAATCGACCGTCCTCATATGAGGACGCTAGGCACGAATGGGCACAGGTAAATAACAAGACCAACGTAAGACATTTTCTTGTAGAACACAATGAACATCTTTAATTTCTTGCAAAGAGCAAACTGTGAACAGTTGAAAGTGTAATCATAACATTCAAACAAATAAAGAAATTGAAACTGCCTCTTTGGCTGTTCATATTGGGGACATTTTGGTGCTTTTTCTAGTAGTTTTCCGTCATGGTCAGCAGCTTATGCACTTGGTTGCATTGAACATCTTTAATTTCTTGCAACATCAAACTGTGAACAGTTGAAAGTGTAATCATAACATTCAAACAAATAAAGAAATTGAAACTGCCTCTTTGGCTGTTCATATTGGGGACATTTTGGTGCTTTTTCTAGTAGTTGTCCGGTATGGTCAGCAGCTTATGCACTTTACCAGTAGAATTTGAGATCGGAAGAACACAAATTTGTAACCTCTTACTACTTTAGCACTTGACTAGCAGTACATGGAGTCAACAGTTGCAATTGTACAGTTCACTCAGTGTGAAATTGCTCAAAGCATTTCACATGCAGCCCGACGTCGCATTTTCTACACTTTTGCCTGCATTTCTTGTGGCAGAGAGCACAGCGGATTTGCTTGTCGATCCACTGTACCACGTGGTTTTTGCCGTCGAAGCGTACAGCTCTGGACACTCTGCGGTCAAGCTGTGGAGTGTGGCCATGTGGACGACCAACAGGTGGGGGTTGTGCTGCTTTGGCCAAGTAGTTTTTGACAATGGCGCGGCGAACGGCAAGCAGGTCCAGTGGAGTGTTGGTAGCTGCATCAGTGTGTCGATACAGCAGCCATGCCTGTTGCACACAGACATCTAGAATGTATGCAAAAATAGGCCACCACCACTTTTTGGTTCTTATGGTGACTCTGTACGTGTCCACATTTTGATCCATTCGATCGACGCCACCCATGGTCTTGTTGTAGTGGTAGATCAGAAACGGTTGACCAATCTGAACTCTCTGGTGAGCAGATCGCGACCAACGGTTGGCTGTCTGCAAAGGATGGATGCCCACACAGTTGGATACAACGTTCACCACGCTGTTGTCATTCCAGCGAACCGCAACGAAGCCGGTCTTGTCGTCTTTGGAGTAGTCGTAAGTTCCTCTGTTTGCCTTCTGCATGTCTTTGACGCTCTTGAGTGGACAATCTTCCATGCGGTTGGACCTCACTGTCCCTGTGCATCCGATGCCTTTTGTTGTCAGATGGTCAACTAACTTCAGCGAGGTAAACAGATTGTCAAACGTCAGATGGTAAGCATCATTCCCCTGGATTTCGGCGATCAAATCAATGACAACAGAGCCTCCCATGCCAAGTCCTGGACACTCGGTTACCTGCTTGCCTTTCGCACCTTGGTAAGGTTCGAGCTGAACCACATATCCAAGAGGGGTAGCCAGGATCCAGAACTTATAGCCAAAGCGAATCGGCTTCCCCCTGATGAACTGTCTGCATCCATGACGGCCATAATATGGCACCATGCTTTCGTCAATGCTGAGGCTTTGTTGCTTGACAAAGTTGTTCAGACATCTTTCATTTATCATGGACAGGAGAGGACGGACTTTACTCATCCTGTCTTCAGGGTCTAGTCTTGTGTTGTCCTTGAGATGCAGGTAACGTAAGATTTCTTCAAAGCGGTCTCTGGTCATCGCTTCTGAGGCGGCAATATTGTGGATGTCCTTGTCGTGAGACCATCTCATCCTTCTTCTGGGCACCGTGCTATAGCCTGACAGCAACAGAATCGCAATGAAAACACGCATTTCATCTGCACTGACTGTGAATGTGTGGTTTCCTTTGAATGCAGCATAAGCAATACTCTCGGTGGTCATGAGGTCAATAACATCATCATCAAAGAACATTTCAAAAATTTTGACAGGATCTTGAGGAAGGCGATCTGTGTTCACTGGGGGCGAATTCCAGGCAAATCTGCTTTTTTGTCTGCTCGTAAGATCTGCTTTCTTCCAGGTTCGTTTGTCTGCTGGTGGACGTGAAGGCTTGGGTCGCTTCTTCGCTTTTGCGGCTGGAGCTCGTGCCGGCCTCTTTCTTTGTCGGCTAGGTCGACTTGATGTTGATGCGATAGATTCCTCCGCCTCCTCCTCAGAATCTTCTTCTTCGTCTTCTTCTGATGCATCCTGCACACAATTATAATAATGATAATAATACTAATACTAATACTAATAATAGTAATAATAAGCTAAAATAGTAATAATATAGTAATTATAATTATAGTGATAATAATGATAATGATGAAGATAACAATAATTGTCAGTAAGTACTGGTGTCACATGACTGATGTGAACCAGTTGATTGGCTAATGGCGATGCGCTAAAACTGTTAGCGCACTCTTGGAGTGCGCTAACTTTTCCACAGAGCGTATTCTTGCGCCCTTTGCCTAAGCAAGACTGTGCTCTCATCCTCAGAATTAATTAATGACATGTAGCTTATATTCTCCACAATACCAAATGACCATAAATTCCCTGCTTCTCAATTAAAGCAGAAGTGGGTTTTTTTTCTGACAGATTGCATGTGCCTGTGCCAGTGCCAGTGATCTAAAAAAATAGAAGCCGCTGTGTTTCATCTAATTTTCGCCGAATTGCATAGATTCTTCTCATATGCCGTGTTAGTGGCATGTAGCTTATCATCCACATTACCAAATGATGAGTTAGTATACAATTCCCAGCGGCTAACAGAAAACACAAGTGTTATTCCGATAACGTACCAGCAAGACCAGTTTGGAAGACTGACTCGATCGATTCTGTAGCAGACAACACAGAAATACGACTACATCAGTTCAGTAAATGAATGGTTTCAGAATTATTATTTCAAAGCAAGAACAATCGTAATCGAAAACGTGTAAGGTTCGGAACGTTCTTACCATATATAAGATTTATTAGCAGCCTGCCTTATGCGTACAGACTCAGTGCAGACTGCAGTCGTTCCATTGCCCAGGTTGGCAGGTAGCCTAGCAGACGACATTAACCCCGCTCAGCAAATTAACATGTTGGGCAAATGTGAACGAAAAAACGATGGGGATATAATACGTGTAGGGGTCAGAGCATTCTTACCGTTCATATTTAGTATCAGACTCCCCGATGAGTGAAGATAGAACACGAGGAAATATGCCACATTTGTTTTGAAAATGTGCGAACCGTCGAGTCCCGCGGCTTCGAGTCAATTCAAGGGGAGTCACTCCGCATAGTCAATCCGTCGAAGCTCGACTGGAGGTTTCGAATCGCAAATAATGAAGAGCCTTTCTCCGAGTTCAAATGAGGTCTCTCTGAAAGATCATCACTGTTCAGATTAACGCTACACTGGAATTTACCAACAGAAATTAAAATGCGTGTGACGAAAGCACGACACACTTGAGACACCCCACACAAAAGTAGATCTTTACTGTGCACGACCTGACCACACAGTTATGCCTATTCAAATGCGCATTGCAAAATGTGCGTTTGGAATCTTCTTTTTTCTATGGCGGTACTGACAATATCGTTATTGAAACAATCCCAGTGCACTAAGGGATTTATAGAGCAAATCTCGAAAATAATTATTGAACTCAGCGCTATGCGCTTCGTTCAATAATGAATTTTCTCGATTTGCTCTATAAATCCCTTAGTGCACTGGGATGTCTCAATAACTTAAACAATAACAATAACAACAACAATAACAATAACAATAATAATCATAATCATAACAATCATAATAACAATCACAATAATAATAATAATCATAATAATAATAACAACAACAACAAGGAGAACTTGCGGTCACCATTGCCATCAATTCATTTTCGCGAAGACTCACCCCACCCCTTACTTGTCTAATTTATTTACACATTATAAATAACGGTTCTTACAGGTTCTTCTTCAGTGTCAATTGTCTGGTTTTCCTCTCCGATTGTTTGTCTTCCATCAGGAAGATTAATAGTTGCTGTGGCACTTGCGGACAGCTGGCGTCCATTCAGGTTTTCAACAGTGGGGCGCTCTTCCTCGTCACCACTATCCTCATCAGTGAGCATGTCAACTGGTGGAGGCTCAATGAAAACATCTGCTCGTTGAAAGGTGTTGTTTTCCTCCAGTATGTCAAGCACGTCATTGACAGTATATCTGCCAAAACAAAAACACACTGAGTGACTATCATGCTCAGCAAGTATTATGCAAAGTGACTATAAAAACCTGTACCCATTCGTGCCTAGCGTCCTCATACGAGGACGCCGCTTTGATCAGTCACTATCACTAAAATACAAAACATTTAGAAAAAATAAAAAAGTTATCTCTAAACATTGTATTAAGGACCAATTTCACTTATGTAATGTTATTAAAAAAAGTAAAAACTGAACGAGGTATGGCCTTACCTTCTAGGTGGTGGCATTATGCTGGCTTGACACAACACGTGTGGGGTCCAAAATGGCCGCTGAAGGAAGCTATGGAAGGGAGGAAACTCTAGCAACCAATTTTTGCTTGCGAATACTCTCCCTTGATATGTGTGTACTGTCAAACTTGGTCACACACTTATTGGCACTGAAAGAAATGCCTAAAATGAAAGCGTCCTCATACGAGGACGCTAGGCATTAATGGGTTAAGACATGGTGCAACTTAGCTTTTCTGCTGCCACTGAGTGGACGGCCTGTAATTTGTCTTTAGTCTCCACAACTGCTCCGTCGAATGAAGTGCTGGTTAGCGTGGTGACGAAGCAGGGAACTGTGGAGACATCAGGCGCCGCACCCAGTCGCTAGTTAGCTGGTTAGTCGGTTTGCTGGTTAGCCGGTTAGCTGGTTACATCACTCCCCGTAGCGTCCCGCAGATAACAGCCCGCACCAGTAGCCGGTGAAAAATAAAGACAGAGAGGCTGCAACAAAAAGCCTCGGTACACTAAACATGTCAAGCTACCCAACAACCTCCACCTTTAAACATGTCACCCTGACATATTTCATCGAGCACGTGGGCCTGCACAAACGGACTTTTTACAACAACAAATCAGCTATTTTCCTTCCTTCTCTCCATATCTGCAAAAACCATATACAGATTAGTATTTTAGCGTCACAAAGAGCAAATTATGCGATAACCTGGAAAGAACAACAGAGAGTATTTCATTCCACAAACACAGACTCGTCAACAGCGTTAAATAATGATTTATTACCTCAAAAAGCCTATGAATGTAGCACTCTCATGGAAGCAAAAACCGCTTCCTCCCTGGAATGGCCTCTGTTCGTCAACAGTGACACACCATCCAACCTCTTGCCGAATACTTTATGCGGTGGAGACCATCCCCGCACGGCGAAGAGAAATTGACGACTCGTCCTCAGCAAACATGTAACAGCGAAAAGGTGGTATCTCGTTGAAGTTCCTTTAGAGCCCTAACTGTGCTAGCAGACCGGCACGTAGATAGAAGTGAAATATCTAGTCGTAATAAAAACCATCATACTCTAAGGACGCAGACATCGACCCTTCTCCTCTTGCCGCTGATTGTCAAGTGTCCAGTTATCATGTCTCAAACAGACAACCTTGACGAAAACACGTGACTAACCTTGTCACATATCAAGTTCAGCTATCGACAATTCTGCCTCGACAGCAGAAATCACCCCCGTGAAATTCATGCACCACAAAACATCCGTGGTCGTTCTGCGCTGTCAACAAAATTCACAACCGTTGACAGTACGCACAGGCGCTTTCTATCGCAATTGACCAAGAGTGACACTTGATCCATGTCACCTAATCGTGACAGAGATGTAGCAATGTAATTGATGTTTTATTTGATGTTCATGAATTTTCCGTTCCTTTGATTATGGTCTGAACAAAATGTGGCGACAATCAAATATTCTAATGTTAATTGAAGGAGTTAAATAAACTTTTAAAGTTGCACTATTTTTGTGGCGCATTGAAGTGTGTGTGTTTGGTGTAAACAGGTGTTATTGGTGTGTGTGTTTGATTGCATGTGTGTGCTCGCTCAATCGTCAAAACAACAAAAAAGTCAGTACCTGAAAGGAATTCGATCGATACATAAATGTTATTTGCGTTTTTGACAAAAATATGACATTTTACTCAGATCTCGACAGTCATATTTAGGTCAAAAACGCAAATAACGTATAATGACATGCTGATCCCGTGTATAGTTAAGAAAATAATAGCTGTCTGTAAAAGAGCTGGTTTATGCAGGTGTCACACACCCCACGTTGTCACTACTCTAATGTAATCATAAATATACAAGATGCCAAGGCGGTATAAGGGCGCAATAGCACGGTGCACTTAGCTTTATGCCACTGAGTGGGCGACCCGTGAATAGTGTATCTCCACAACTGCTCCGTCGAATGAAGTGCCGGTTGGCGTTGAACGAAGCAGGGAATAGTTGAGATATCAGGCGCCTCACTCAGTCGCTTAAGATCCTCCCCGTAGTCTACCAGAAAAATATAGCAGACGTGTAGTTGGTAGGACGACGACAGCGACAGCAACCGCCAGTACACCAGAACACCAGGTTACAGCAAGTAGGCAGGTTACGTAGACAGCCTGTTACGTAGACCGTAGTATATTAGACACCGGTAAATAGGCTGCAACAAAAAGCATTTGTGCACTAAACATTCCACGCTACCCTTCACACACCACCTTTAAACATGTCACCTTTACATATTTCATCGAGCACGTGGGCCTGCACAAACGAACTTATAAAACAACAAATCAGCCATTTTCCTTCCTTCTCTCCATATCTGCAAAAAACATATACAGATTATTATCTTAGCTTCACAAAGAGAAAATTATGCGCTAACCTGGAAAGAACAACAGAGAGTATTTCATTCCACAAACACAGACTCGTCAACAGCGTTAAATAATAATTTATCCCCGAGTACGCAGTACTAGGGTCCAACAGACTTTAATTGTGTGCGTGTCTGTCTCGACTTAACAGCTTATTGCTGGGAAACTACTGGGCGCAGTTCGTTCAAACGTTGATACACTAACTTGATAATAGGTCCGATTGATCGTATTAAAACTTCATAATGTTACCTGGGACCTAAATGCGAAATAAACCACAAAAAACCGACTTGGCGGTGGGAGGAATTCGCGGTGCAACAGCCAGCCAGGCAGTCTGATAGAACGGTGCAAGGTCTCGGCAAACCAAGACTATGCCATATACTCGTAGCAAAGCCGCCGAATGGTACCATAAATCAAGAATAGTGACATAAGAAAATAGAATGTCGTCTTTTGATTTGGAACGTGACGTGTTTTAGAATGGAGATGTGGTAGTGTGTGTGTGTGTGTGTGTGTGTGTGTGTGTGTGTGTGTGTGTGTGTGTGTGTGTGTGTGTGTGTGTGTGTGTGTGTGAGAGAGAGAGAGAGGGAGAGAGAGAAGGAGTGAGGGAGAGAGAGAGAGTGTGTGTGTGTGTGTGTGTGTGTGTGTTTGTGTGTGTGTGTGTGTGTGTGTGTGTGTGTGTGTGTGTGTGTGTGTGTGTGTGTGTGTGTGTGAATGTCTGAAGAGTACTCGGGTCCAGCGCCAGCGTTTTTTATTACCTCAACAGCCTAATGTAGGTAGCTCTCCTTTAAGCGAATCCGCTCCCTCTCATGGCTAATGCCCGTCCGTCGACGACAATACCGCCATCCGACTCTTGCTGAATTACTTCATGCGTGGGATGAAAATCCCCCGCTCAGCCAAGAATCAAAACCTGCCAACCTTGTTGACCCGCACAGGTAACACAGCTAAGAATCAAAACCTGCCAACCTTGTTGACCCGCACAGGTAACACAGCTAAGAATCAAAACCTGCCAACCTTGTTGACCCGCACAGGTAACACAGCGAAAAGTTTTCTCTCCTTTGTGGTTCCGTGAAGCCCTACTGTACCATGCAGAACGGCACTCTGACTTAAAGCAATATGTCACCGAGTGAAGCCCTACTGTACCATGCAGAACGGCACTCTGACTTAAAGCAATATGTCACCGAGTGAAGAAGACCATCTAACTTCAGGATGGAGGAAAACGATATTTCTCTGTCGCTGCCCTGTGTTCGAGTGTCCTTTTCATGTCTTCCCCAAACAACCTTGAAAACATCACTTGACTCGGCGTGTCACATATCCTGTACAGTTGCAGTTGATTTCGCCAAGCAAGCAAAATCACGCACGTGGATCTCCTGCAAAACGAAATCCCCGTGCTCGGCCATGCTTTGTCAGCGGTTTCACACCGTCACCCCGACTCAAGCACAGGCACTTTCCATCACAATTGGAGATAAGCACTCGACAGAGTGTTCCTTTCTCCGTCCCTGTCACTAAATCGTGACAGTGTCTGTGTTTCTGTCCGTGTCTTTGTGTTTTCAATACAGACTATTTGTTTTCTTTAACCACCACCAGAGGCACATTGAGAGTTACTGTGTGCTGGAAGATCAGTCCTGGCTGGTGATCTACAAGGACGACACCAAAACCAAGACCAAGGCCGTGTATCATCTTCAGCATGCTCTGGACGTCACGGTTCGTGATAACTATTACCTTACTTAAAGTTGTACAAGCCTGAGTAATCAGCAAATCTTAATCAGCAGTATATCGTATCCGTGTGACTGGCTGGTGCTTAGTGTGACTGGCTGGTGCTTAGTGTGACTGGCTGGTGCTTAGTGTGCCAAAACATACTGTTGAGGATTTTCTCAGACTTTGCTAAAGCTAAAGTTTGTTTATGTAACGCCCAGTGGTGTGCGTCACTGAATTTTGAATAATGTGTTTGTAATCTGTGTAGTACGTAGATATGTTATGAGTGAATGTCTGCAGATGTTGCCAGGATGGCTACCGACAAACACGTGACTAAACACACGACCATAAAAACACAGGCAATCACAGAACCAACAACCATGTAAACACGTGACTAAACACACGACCATAACAACACAGGCAGTCACAGAACCAACAACCATGTAAACACGTGACTAAACACACGACCATAACAACACAGGCAGTCACACAACCAACAACCATGTAAACACGTGACTAAACACACGACCATAACAACACAGGCAATCACACAACCAACAACCATGTAAACACGTGACTAAACACACGACCATAACAACACAGGCAATCACAGAACCAACAACCATGTAAACACGTGACTAAACACACGACCATAACAACACAGGCAGTCACAGAACCAACAACCATGCAAACACGTGACTAAACACACGACCATAACAACACAGGCAATCACACAACCAACAACCATGTAAACACGTGACTAAACACACGACCATAACAACACAGGCAATCACAGAACCAACAACCATGTAAACACGTGACTAAACACACGACCATAACAACACAGGCAATCACAGAACCAACAACCATGTAAACACGTGACTAAACACACGACCATAACAACACAGGCAATCACAGAACCAACAACCATGTAATCACGTGACTAAACACACGACCATAACAACACAGGCAATCACAGAACCAACAACCATGTAAACACGTGACTAAACACACGACCATAACAACACAGGCAATCACAGAACCAACAACCATGTAAACACGTGACTAAACACACGACCATAACAACACAGGCAATCACAGAACCAACAACCATGTAAACACGTGACGAAACACACGACCATAACAACACAGGCAATCACAGAACCAACAACCATGTAAACACGTGACGAAACACACGACCATAACAACACAGGCAATCACAGAACCAACAACCATGTAAACACGTGACTAAACACACGACCATAAAGACACAGGCAATCACAGAACCAACAACCATGTAAACACGTGACTAAACACACGACCATAACAACACAGTCAGTCACAGAACCAACATCCATGTAATCACGTGACTAAACACACGACCATAACAACACAGGCAATCACAGAACCAACAACCATGTAAACACGTGACTAAACACACGACCATAACAACACAGGCAATCACAGAACCAACAACCATGTAAACACGTGACTAAACACACGACCATAACAACACAGGCAATCACAGAACCAACAACCATGTAAACACGTGACTAAACACACGACCATAACAACACAGGCAGTCACAGAACCAACATCCATGTAATCACGTGACTAAACACACGACCATAACAACACAGGCAATCACAGAACCAACAACCATGTAAACACGTGACTAAACACACGACCATAACAACACAGGCAATCACAGAACCAACAACCATGTAAACACGTGACGAAACACACGACCATAACAACACAGGCAATCACACAACCAACAACCATGTAAACACGTGACTAAACACACGACCATAACAACACAGGCAATCACAGAACCAACAACCATGTAAACACGTGACTAAACACACGACCATAACAACACAGGCAATCACAGAACCAACAACCATGTAAACACGTGACTAAACACACGACCATAACAACACAGGCAATCACAGAACCAACAACCATGTAAACACGTGACTAAACACACGACCATAACAACACAGGCAATCACACAACCAACAACCATGTAAACACGTGACTAAACAAACGACCATAAAAACACAGGCAATCACAGAACCAACAACAATGTAAACACTGATGAAAGAAACACCATGAAAACCAAAAGTAGGCTTCAGATTTATTCATCAGATAACAAAAAGTTACATGATTACTATACGATGCATGGGTTCTGTTCAGACAAGATATCTGTATGGTTTACTTTCAATCGTTCTGCCTTTCTGTGTTAGTCCTATTTTGCTGACAAATCGGGCATGGACCGTAGTTAGCCTTGGAATAATGCGCTACTGCAAAAGAAACTCTAAAATGGCTGACAATTTGGGCTGGGGTGCTGGGCCTGGGAACAATTAAGACACAGAGTAAAACGACGCCCCTGTACTCGCCATGGGGTAACCTGGGACTGCTAAACGGGTTTTTGTTGTCTGTAAGTTCAGTCCACAGGGTCTGGTGTACCATTTGGACACTTAAGCCAGTTTGGTTGCCAAGACTCCGGAGGACAGTTTAGTGTTTACAACAGATAATTCGGTACAAGGCTGGGACCCGCCCACAGCCGTTCTGAAAAGTATTACTTCGACTCCAAGAGGAAGACTGGCGTACCACTTTGACACTTCAGCCGGTCTGGATGCCAAGACTCCCCCGAACCGAAAAGGAATAGGGGGGGGGAGGGGGGGGTGCTTAACCTCCTCACAGGGAATTTCCTGTTAGGGACATGTGTAGTGCTAAATTCCCCGAACCGCGATACTAGGGGGTCCTTAACGTCCTCACAGGAAATGTTCCTTTTAGGGACATGAGTTGATGATACGCTAAAATCCCTCGAACCTCAACATATTTCGGCTTATATAGCTGCTGGCTAAACGCCAACAGGAACTACGTCACAAAGGGAACCTATTTCTTTCTGGACACCCCTTTCCGAAAATGACACAGTTTGGTCAAATGGTGGGATAGGGAGGGTCAAGGGGAGGACGAGGGTGTGGAGACTACGTCACTAAGGGGAGATCCCCTGCGAGGCAGACAAGCAGAAGAAGAGGAGGCAATGGAGGTTAGGGATGGGAAGAGTAGGGCAGTACTGACCGCCCCAACAATGGCAACCAGCGAGAAAATCGCCAGTGCAGCTAATGCGAAAAGATGTAAACGTTAAATTTGTATATCCTCTATCATGGTCGGCCGTGAGCTAAGAAAACCTGACCTACATTACCTCTCGGTGAGGATTGGGTTTTTAGTATTGATGTTTTAGTTTCAGATTAAATGTTTTACTTCGCTTCACGTGACTTGTTTGGTCTTTTTTCAGGCCACAATACCCAGCAGCTACGTGTTTCGTCAGGTCACAGTATCCAGCAGCTACGTGTTTGAGATCCGCATGGCGGGAGATGTACCGCCTCTTGTCCTGGTGTCACGTGATCAAGCCGACATGTTGGACTGGATCTATACTCTCAACGCCGCCATTATTTTTATCAACGGTCCCGCTCGACATGTCAACTGTCCGTCACAGGGTAAGCTCTGACAGGGTCGCCACGATAATCAACTGTCCGTCACAGGGTAAGCTCTGACAGGGTCACCACGATAATCAACAGTCCGTCACAGGGTAAGCTCTGACAGGGTCACCACGACAATCAACAGTCTGTCACAGGGTAAGCTCTGACAGGGTCGCCACGATAATCAACAAGCCCGGCAACATGTGCTGAGGCGACTGGTCCCTGCACTGTATTCATTAGCATTGCATCATGTTACTGATCTGACCAACCAGAACTTATTTGATCTAACCCTCTATACGTTATTGTAGTGAGGCCGGTATCCTCTTTGTTTATCACTCTCAAAATTAGTAAGACATTAACAAAACTTCTGAATTCAAAGTACATGTTTCCATGTAGCGACGCGACGGCGGCGGCGGCGGCAGCGACAAGGATGGCGGCAGGCGAATCTTAGTGTTGGTGATTCCATTACAAGCGGCGCGGCAGGCGTATTTGTTTCTTTCTGGCTTGACTTCTGATAATGAATCGATCACAATCTCACACAACCATGCTGTCTTCAAGGTCAACTATATTTGAAGCTACTGATGTTGGTAACAACATTGAACAAAATGAAACACTAAATGGTAAACCCGCTTTTATTTGAACAACATGCTCAACAAGCGGAACGAACCCGGTGCCTTTGACAACCTTTAAAGGAATTCTTGCTGGAAGATTTGCAGCTCAGTGAATACAAGTGTCTGACGAAAAAACAGTCAAAATAGATTATACACCTCGTTGTAGGGGTCTTCCTCCAAAGGTTGTCAAAGGCACCGGGTTCGTTCTGATTTTGTAGCATTTTGTTGAAATAAAAGCGGATTTTTCCATTACATTTCTCGTCTTTTCAATGTTCTCGCCAACATAAGTAGCTTCAAATATAGTTGACCTTGAATATAACATGCTTTTGTTTGCTGTGTGAGTGGTTCATTGTCAGAAGTCAAGCTAGAAAGAACAAAACATCCGCCTGCTGCGCCGCTTTTAATGGAAACAGAAACACGAACGTTCACCTGCCGCGAGCCTTTTCGTCACTGCCGACGCCGCTGTCGCGTCGCTATTTCAAATCATAGTTTTAGTGTGGCTTATTCTATGGCATACCATTTTCAATGGTTTTAAATCATACACTTCACCATATAAAAGTACTGAAAGTCTATTTTGTTGGTCGGTGGTGAACACCATGGCAAGACCCCCACCTACGCCCTAAGTATGCCATGCAGACCTTCTCACTTGCAAATCGCATGTTCAAAGTTCCAAAGAATCAAATGAACGATGTTCGGAAAGAACTCTGTGATAAATACGATGTCCAAGCGTTGTGGTGATGTCGGAAATAACTCTGCGATGAATAAGATGTCCTAGCGTTGTGGTGATGTCGGAAAGAACTCTGTGATAAATAAGATGTCCAAGCGTCGTGGTGATGTCGGAAAGAACTCTGTGATGAATAAGATGTCCTAGCGTTGTGGTTATGTCGGAAAGAATTCTGTGATAAATAAGATGTCCAAGCGTTGTGTTGATGTCGGAAAGAACTCTCTGATAAATAAGATGTCCAAGCCTTGTGGTGATGTCGGAAAGAACTATGTGATAAATAAGATGTCCAAGCCTTGTGGTGATGTCGGAAAGAACTCTGTGATAAATAAGATGTCCAAGCGTTGTAGTGATGTCGGAAAGAACTATGTGATAAATAAGATGTCCAAGCGTTGTGGTGATGTCGGAAAGAACTATGTGATAAATAAGATGTCCAAGCGTTGTGGTGATGTCTGAACGAACTATGTGATAAATAAGATGTCCAAGCGTTGTGGTGATGTCGAAAAGAACTAGGTGATAAATAAGATGTCAACGCGTTGTGGTGATGTCGGAAAGAACTCTGTGATAAATAAGATGTACAAGCGTTGTGGTGATGTCGGAAAGAACTCGGTGATAAATAAGATGTCCAAGCGTTGTGGTGATGTCGGAAAGAACTCTGTGATAAATACGATGTCCACGCGTTGTGGTGATATCGGAAAGAACTCTGTGATAAATAAGATGTTCTAGCGTTGTGGTGATGTCGCAAAGAACTCTCTGATAAATAAGATGTCCAAGCGTTGTGGTGATGTCGGAAAGAACTCTGTGATAAATAAGATGTCCAAGCGTTGTGGTGATGTTCGGAAAGAACTCTGTGATAAATAAGATGTCCAAGCGTTGTGGTGATGTCGGAAAGAACTCTGTGATAAATAAGATGTCCTAGGGTTGTGGTGATGTCGGAAAGAACTCTGTGATAAATAAGATGTCCACGCGTTGTGGTGATGTCGGAAAGAACTCTGTGATAAATAAGATGTCCTTGCGTTGTGAAAGAGTTGCGCCCCGCTGTGGTGACGTCAGGTGATGTCCGGTCACAGTGAGCCAAACAATAACAAGTTAAAACCAGCAGTCGCAGCGAATAACTGAATAATTATTATGTGTACATTATGCAGTGTCCGCTCGATATGATGCCTACCTCTTTCGACATCCCGCACATTGGGGCCACGATTCACTGGTGATGGCCTGCAGAGATCGCTGAGCACGGGTATTTCTCAACCTCCCATGACCCCAAGCAAAATTCACTTGACCTCAGGCAAAACACGTTGTCGGCTATCAGTGTCAGTTATTCGCTGCGATTGTTGGTTTTAACTGGTCGGCCACGTGTTTTTGTTTGTCTCGTCAAATGTATTTTTTGATTGTCTTGCTTTGATTTTGAGTCGGTGTGTGTGTGTGTGTGTGTTCAAATATCACGTGGCAGGTATGACCGGGGGCGCGAAACACCAGGCAGAGGACAGGACAGACACCGACAGCTGTCAACAGTCCAAAGCACGTGACACAGAGAACAGGACTGACCCCAGCACGTGCCAAAAGTCCGGTCTGAGTGACTCAGAGGTAGGTGACAGCTTTGGTCAGTGGAGTTATCTTCACTCAATCACCGTGCTCTGCACTAAGGTGTCGTCCATTGTCATGAAGTGGATTTTAGTGTGAAATAAAGGATCTTTTCTGAAAACGTGTTCTGCCCTATCTTTTTACACTGACTTCAAACTTCACACCAACACACTCCAAACACAGAATTTTGGGAGGATACAGACTTATTATTTCCTCACCAAAATATAACACAATTCTTCACTTCAAATACATCAATACGAATTAACTTCTTGAACACACAGTTCACACAACATATAGCATTCACTCAATGCATGTAAATACATAGTATAAAGATACTTTCTCAAAGATAGATTAACGCACAAGATAAAGTGCTGACAGACACTCACGAGTTCGTATCACGGCTCACTGCATGTCGCCATTTACACATCACTTGTGTCGCTGAATCCCGTAGATGATGAATTCCCAGAAACTCTCCTTAAAGGTGCCCACACACCTCTCACGTTTCTCCCCGAGAAACACTTCCGCCATTAGCGAAATAAACCGTCGTCTCTACGACCGGTAACGATGGAGACTCCTCCGTCTAGCCATCTCTGCGCCGATGTGGTCTCTTCCCCCACCATCGCCCCGCATTCTCCCGTGTAAGGTCCGTCCCTTGTCCACGCCATGGAAAACCCCTCATGGAAACTCCTAAAGAATTAACCCAAGTCTTAATACACATTCTCTTAAACGATCTCCTCTTCCTAAACTAAAGTCATGTAAACATCTCTCTCGTTCATTCTACATTCACATTCCGTCCACAGACAAAATCCAACTATACTTCATCCATGAATCACTTAATCCATCACTGACACTACCACACATAGTATCACTGTCTTAAACATAACATAAATGCGTAACAGCAATTATGTTCAAGAATTTACCAACGAAAACCATAACATAATCACAACAAGAATTCTCTCAAAACTTCACACTAGAATTTAGTGCACTTTGTATACACTAACCTTTACATTCCAGCTATGTATTCCAACTTCAATAATATACAACATAGTAAATCATTTACCTTAAGAGACCCGTCTCTTGAAAGAGTACTTGTTCCCAGAACAAGACCGACACGCGCTGACAACCTTCCCGGTTGAAAATCTTAAACGCTGTGACGTTATTAACCCCAGACCAGCTACAGTTCTCATAAACACAACTCATGTCAAACTATGGTTTTCTCGTGCAACGCACAAAACCCGTGATAACGCCTCTCCGGTCACCTACGCATCGCACTTCAATATTTAGGGAGGTTAAAAACACGACGTGGTTTCACATCACAAATATGTGTAACCGTGTGCCCTTCTACTTTCCTCTTTCGTACTGAACTCAAACACTAAAGCAGACGACACAAGTTATATTACCCAGGTTCTTTTATTCCATACGATGAAATGGGGAAAATGTGGGATAACGGGGGTTTATTTTCAAATACAACACTTTCACTGTATAGGACTAAACAACTTCAAAACAAAACAATATTCTCACTCTTCATTCTAAAACTACATTCTTTCCCTAAAGATACCCTTTAAAACACACCAAATCCTTTCCCCAAACTACACTCTACTCTAAATCCTCACTCTCAACTTTAATCTAAAACAAACGAAATCTAAAAAAGCAACCTAAAAACAATTCTTTAAAAAAAACCAAATCTACAAAAACTCTAACAAAATCTGACCAAAATCTCTCCACTAAATCTAACTACTCTTCACTAACAAAACCTAGTCTATAAAAACAAATCTACAACCCACTAAAAAAGAAAAGACCTAACTAAACCAAACAGACCTAACTAAACCCCTCTAAAAAAGAAAAGACCTGAATCTAACTAGACCCGAACCCCGTCGCACACTTCGGCCATCCTGCAAACACAGAATGCACGCCGTAAGCATACATAAACAAATCAACAATTTCAACTACCACAAGCTAACTCGTTAAACAACAAAACACATCATTCCTACCAAATAACATGCCTACAATACATATACCGTTCTCTCAAACAACGGTCTTCTAAAGCATTCACACACAAAAATCTTCCCCACCATTCCAACTCACAAAACAATCTACTTGAACATTCAAATAAATCCTCCCCCCAAGCAGCATACTATTCTTTTCACCGCCTACCCATTTACAGAAAGAAAATTGTTTTAACCTACCAGCAAAAGAATCCTCACATTCCGGAAAGATTTCCGGTCGTGACAAACATGTCACAACGGCATCAAAAACACGCCGCACCAAATACACATCTTCTTCCCTCAAAGATTCCAAGCAAAAGCACAGTTTTAACGTTCACATCCTGTGCGCCGGTGTCACAAGATTAACCCATTCAACTCGAGGGGTGTCAGGCAGCCCCACTTTCTTTAGTTAGTGCCTAACGTCACCTTCAACTATTCAACTTTACATCGCGGCGGAGGGAAAAGGGAGATGGAACAAATTGTTTCTTGTTCACAAAAACATTAATCACAAAATTTACTCCAGAGGCTTGTACCAAAAAAAACAATCGTTTTACCTATGCAAATTTTAGAATCGGCTATTCCGCGAGACCAATTCAATAGAAATGAAACTCAGTCTCGGAAACCTTAATGGATCCCCGATAGTACAGAGGTACCACGAGTTCACACGGATGCACACAAGTGCATGTGTACCGTAACTCGTTCCCAAGCTCACATCCTCCCCAACTTAGACTGTCGTCTCCTGGCGACATGCCAGAATCAAAAAAATTCAAAAACATATTTAACCTCCCAAAAACATAATATTCTCCATCCTCAAATCATTTCAAAAACTTTCACACAAAAACAATCATCAACTGACTAATACAATATTTCTCTAAAAGTTAAAAACTAATAGGTTCTGAAATACAAATTTCACATAATCCTTCCAGTGCCAATAATCATATCTCCTGTCGACATCCAACTCACACAAGTTGACAAAAAATCACAACTCATCTTTAACAGAGGCAGTTCCATGGTTCACTTTACAAAGAATTTTGTTCGCCACTTGCCAGATAACCAATAATGATAATCTTTACGACTTATCAAATATTTTATCTCTCTTGAGCATACATCAGAACAAAATGTTGACAATCTTTACGATTTATCAAAGCATCTGATCTCTCTTGAGCATACATCAGAACAAAATACTGACAACCTTTACGATTTATCAATGCATGTCCCCTCTTTGTATCCCAACTGTACTTGGCAACACAATCTTCTAATCAACTAACAAAATGACCACTTGCCAAGGCAATGAAAAAACTGGAAGTCCTTAAAACTCACCCAGAATATCAAACCTTTAGTCAAAAATCAGCAATAACCTAATGTCACTCATCACAATTAAACCATTCAACAGGAGTATTCATAGGCAACCATACAATCCTTCAGAATCTATTTCAAAAATCCATTAATATTAATTCTAATAAACAAAACCAGTATACACACTGTCTTCAAACAAAGACATCAATAAGCACCAGAACTCAAATTCTAAAAAAATACCACCAAGAAAATAGCGAGAGCAGAGGAGACAGTAAAAGTGAGAGCGGAGAAAACAGTAAAGACAAACCAAATGATAGCAGAGAGCAAAAAGGAAGAAAAAGGTCATCTAATTCCTTACAGGTAGCATACTTTGCTCCTGAGGCGTACGAGGCTGGAGACGCCATTACTCAAACCAAAGAATCCCTAAACAAATGCAGCCAAGAGAATTAGAAAGTGGGAGCGGAGAAGACAGTAAAGACAAACCAAACGACAGCAGAGAGCAAAAAGGAAGAAAAAGGTTATCTAATCCCTTACAGGTAGCATACTTTGCTCCTGAGGCGTACGAGGCTGGAGACGCCATACACAAACCAAAGAATCCCTAAAAAATGCAGCCAAGAGAATTAGATGGGAGCTGAGAAGACAGTAAAGACAAACCAAACGACAGCAGAGAGCAAAAAGGAAGAAAAAGGTTATCTAATCCCTTACAGGTAGCATACTTTGCTCCTGAGGCGTACGAGGCTGGAGACGCCATACACAAACAAATTAAAGTTCAGTAACCAACTAATCTCAAGAATACAAAATCTAAAATCTAGTCACACCCCACTCAATATGTTTGAGTAGTCAATTGACTAGAAACAACGTAGAACTTGTAAAATCTAGCTACATCTTACTCCATCTATTGGAGTAATCTGTCAACTAGAGACAGCATAGAATTTATAAAATCTAATTACATTCTACTCAGTACGTTTGAGCAGTCTGTCGACTAGAGACAGCATAAAATTCTCAGATACCACCACCGACTGAACCGAAGCGGACGGTCCTCGTGGTAAATGATGCAAGTTTGAATGCGTCCCAGCACCCTGTCGCTGGGGACGCTGACGGGGAAAGTTAGTTACCCTTCGTCTTCCAGACGAACTGTTTGCCCATCTAACCCCGTTTCCTGTAACTTCATCTTCAGAACTTGACTCATCCGTGTCATCTGAACTAGATTCACGTCTCTGGAACTGAAATTCTGGCAACCCAATGGATGCCCGAGGGGCTTGTTGCACAGAAGTCAAATGTTCTTTTATCTCTGCCCTATTTACTCGGAACGGCGCACCTCCGTTTTCCGGTTTTATGACATATGGTCCACCATCCTGATCGGGTATTTCGACCACAACAAAAATCTCTGACTTCCATGCATCATGGATTTTGCGTCTACCCATACCGTGATCCCGCAACAAGACACGTTGACCAAGCTGAAGTGATTTTCCTCTGACTTTCTTATCAAGGCGCCTCTTTCGCTCATGTGCTGCTTGCTGTAGATTCCGGTTCGCCAGTTGATGTGCCTGTAACAACCGTTCTCGGTGGACTTGAACCCACTCAGTGGTCGGAAACCACCTTCTTCTTCTAAACCGATCCCCAACAGAAAGTCAACCGGTAAACGCGGTTCCTGACCGAACAACAAAGCGTATGGAGAAAATCCAGTGGAAGAATGGGGCGTTACATTGTAGACATACACCAACTCTTGAAGGTATTCAGGCCACCGTTTCTTTTTCTGATCCGTAAGGGTGCTCAAAAGGTTATGCATCGTCCGGTTGAAACGTTCACACTGAGCATTCCCCTGCGGATGGTACGCAGTGGTCCGAGATTTCTTCACACCGTAGAGAATACAGAGCTCTTTTATCACCTCTCCTTCAAAGTTTCGACCCTGATCAGAGTGAAGTCTCATGGGGATGCCGAATTTCTGAAACCACTCTTTGGTCAAAACCTTTGCTACAGTAACAGCTTTCTGATCGCGGGTAGGTACTGCCACCGTAAACTTTGTAAACACATCTGTCAATACCAGCACGTTTTCCTTACCATCCGTCGCTTTTTCGAGAAGCGTGAAGTCCATAGCCACAACCTCAAGCGGCCGAGAAGCTAACAAATGTCCAATTGGAGCAGTAGCTCGCACTGAAGGCAGTTTGGCAAAGCTGCAACGCTCACATTCCTGAACCCACTTTCCCACTGTGGCGAACATTCCTGACCAGTAACAGCGCTGTCTCAACAATCGCAAACAACGTTCTGCTCCCTGATGACCTGTCCCATGCACAGATTCAAAGACCGGCCTCTGGAGAGACTCTGGCAAAACTATCTGTAACAACGGTTTGTTGCTAACTGGATCTGTGACTCTACGGCAAAGTAAATCTTTCTCCACCACGAGCTTATCCCACTGTCTACACAGAGCAATGGCTGAGTTTCCCAAATCTCGTTTCTCTTGTATACTCGGTCTCGTTCCTTTCTTCAAATGTTGTAACAAAAGACCAATGACTGGATCTTCACCCTGAAGTCTTTGCAGATCTGCGGGTTCAATCGTCGGTAGAGCGTGTGTTGCCCCTAACTGCTCTCTTTCCGACTCATCTGTAGTCCCAGCAACGATGCCCACATGTGCAGTTGTTGCCAACCCTTGATCCCGGCCCATGTTTACAGAGACAGAGCAAGCCGCCACCACTTCTTCCTCGATGTCCGTACCTGGACTCTCAAATGGGTTCCTTGACAGGACGTCCGCGTTCACATTGGATTTCCCAGAACGATACTTGATCTCAAAATTGAAAAGAGCCAACTGCGCCACCCAACGTTGTTCTACAGCCCCTAGTTTGGCAGTCTTCAAGTAGCTGAGAGGATTATTGTCAGTATAAGCCACGAATGAAGCTCCCAGAAGATATCCACGGAACTTCTCGGTGATAGCCCACTTGAGAGCCAGCAGTTCGAGTTTCATGGAACTATAGTTCTGCATGTTTTTCTCTGATGGACGAAGTGTTCGACTTGCGTAGGCTATAACCCTCTTTCTTCCCTCCTGAGTCTGAGACAACACTGCCCCCAGACCTTTTGAACTTGCGTCGGTTTCCAAGACAAATGGAAGACTATAATCAGCGTATCCCAACACTGGAGCACTGATGAGAGCTAGTTTCAGCTTTTCAAAAGCCTGTTGACAGTCTAACGTCCACTT